>NC_143489.1:24535190-24835190 GCF_027475165.1 Benincasa hispida | reverse complement strand
ATGCAAAAGAAAGTCCTTATTCCATTCATATATATTACTATACAATATGTTTCTTTATTTGTTCTCGTATATGTGTATTTATACAAATTTTTTCCTTTTAACCAAGGGGAATAATTTATGCCTCGTTTGTTAATTATTTTGTTTTTGACAATTAAGTTTATGGACACTACTCTCACCTTCAGATTTCTTCCTTTATTATCTATTTTTCACTAATGGTTTAAAAAATTAAGTCAAATTTTGAAAACTAAAAAAAGTAGTTTTCAAGAAGTTGTTTTTAGAATTTGGAATTTGGCTAAGAATTCAACTGTTGTACTTAAGAAAGATGTAAATTAATATAAGAAATATGAATGAAATAGACTTAATTTTTTTTAAAAAAAAACCAAATAATTATCAAACTGGAGCTTAATATTTAAGACACAATTACTTTTAAACTATATATATCAAAAGTTCGAGTCTATATCCTATAATTCTCTACAATTGAAATGTTATATTCTCAATATATATATTAGTTGAAGTTTCTTTCTAGGAATATTCTCAAGGGGAAAAAAAGAAGTTAATTTAATGAAACTCACAAAAATATTAGGAAATTATTCATTACCTATGCTTAGCTTTGAATAGGTACGGGTAAAACTAAATGCCTTTTTCAAAGGAAAAAAAAAATTGAGGTGCAACCTGGGCAAATATTGCCACATTGGCAATTTATTTTCTTTAAAAATATTTTTTTTGGTATATGTAAGAAGAGAGAATATGAAACCATGATGCAAAAGTCATGTTTATGCACCCACAATGAAAATATGGTCCAATCATAATGAAAATCAATCCTAAATCGAGCCACAATCACAAAAACAAATGAGAAGGTAATCACTTTTATGGTGTTTAATGTTTATGCACACTACAATAAATACCACATTCGATAGTTTTTAAAAAAATGTTATCGTAGACTTTTCATAACATTTTCGAAATACTGTCGTAGCTCATGTTATTCAAAGTCTCCAACTTTCCATAACGTTTTTTTTAACGGTATAAAAAATCAACTTCTGATAGCACATATTTAATGTAATAAAAACGTTTCATAGCGTTGGCAAAAAACGCTATAAAAGGTCTTTTATAGCATTTTTTATAATGATAAAAAAAGGCTATAGAAGACTTTCTATAGCATTTTTTATAGCGGTAAAAACAACGCTATAAAAAACTTTCTATAGTGTTTTAGGAATGTTATTGTAGCGGGTGTTATTGAAAGTCTTTGACTTTCCATAGCGTTTTTTCAATGCTATAAAAAAAAACTATAAAATATTCATTTTATATGACATAATTGTAATGTTCCAGAAAGTATTCATAGCATTAAAAAATGTTATAATTGATTTTTTATTGCAGTTTATAAAATTTAATCATAATCGACTATCAAATTGTATATAGTTTACATAACACTTTATACCAATAACAAACTATTACAAATGAAGTTATAAAATCAACTGTAATCATATAAATCTTTAATATTATATGCAAGTACATTTGCATCAAAATAAATTTTCAATATTATAAATATCGCTCGTAATGGGGTGCTTCAATCAATACAACATTCCATAAAAATAATCATATTATTTGTGGGGTAGACATGTTGTATAAATTACATTAAGATAAAGAAAAAAACAATGCAACCTCAACTTTCTGGTTTCCTCAAGACATATATCCTTTAGTCTTCACTTTTTTAAAATGATGCATCCATTAGTATTTACATAAAAAAAATCTGAGAAGTCTCTTATCCCTGCTTGCTGCAAAAAGAACATATATTTGCCATCAAACTTAAAACTCATTCATCAAATGTGACAATATTTTTCTACAATAAAGTGTTGAACATGATGTAAAACTAAAATTGTAAAACACAAATCTGAGGGGGGGGAAATTTTGCATTCAACTTAAGAGACCATATACCAAAGTTCAAAAATAGAGAAATCACAGTCTTTAGCTTCAATTCAAGAAACCTATAATATCAAGAGTTTACATAGTATTTGACATAAACAAGAAGATTAGAGTAAACACTTACTTTAAAGATGTATTCTTGAAAATATAAATCAATACCTAAAGAAAAGTCAAAGCCTTTAGCACAAGATATTTGGTCAAGCCAACAATTTACAAATCTAAATGCAAAATTAAGAATTTTCAACATTAAGAACAAAAATGAATACAAAATTGAACTCACACAAATATGTTGAGTGATATGTGCATCTCCATTGAAGCCTAGCGCTCCTTCTTGACCGAGTGCAAATCTTTCAAAAATCTAACATCTAAATGAGATATGAAGGTCGGAGATGGAAGTTTGGGACATAGATTCTACTTTAACGTTGAGAACTAATATGAAAGAAAAAATTGAGAAATAATGAGTGAACTAAAAGTATTATAGGCTATAAGTAATGAATAATTGAAATACATCCAAAAAGTGAGTTTTTTGGGCTTAGAATTTAGTTGGTTTATGCTTAATTTGATAGCTTTGATGCTTTTATTGATTGATTGTAGGAAATTGAGCAATTCGATGAGAACAAGCAATTTTGGAAGATTAATTACTACCCCCAAAAAGGTCAAAGTTTTGACCTAGGGCATTGATCAAAGGAGAAAAAGAAAAGAAAATTCGGAAATCGGAGGCAGGGCAGCATTGAACAAGCGTTGCAATGCTACCCCGTGATGCTGCAAGACAGATAGCTCATGGAAACAAGGCAGTGTTAGGACGCTACGATTAGTAATGCTGAAATTACCTCAGCGTTGCAACGCTATATTGGAACGTTGCAACACTGCGCTGATGTCTATATAATTTTTTGGCCGATTTGATTCGACGAGGCACTTTTAGGGCTGTTTTGAGAGCATAAAGCAATATTTCGGTGAGGCTTCCATAGGGAGTATAATTCTGGACAGAGGCGACATCCCGGAGCTTTAAAGGATCAAAGTTTTGAAGAGTCGTTGGGTTGCGATTCCGGATTCGAGGACGAGAGTCAAGAACACGGCTTGCAATTTCTTCCCTCTTTTATTTTCTGTCATTTGTGTTTGGAAACCTCATGAATGATCTATGTTTGTGTCGTAACCATGAGTGATTGATTTTTGTTTCTAGGGTGATGATTTAGTTTTATGGATTGTGAAAACTGAATTAGTTACTTCTTGGATTGAGTTTATGCATAATTATTTTAGCATGTTTGTTATTAATGCTTTTGATTAACTGATCACTAATTGAATGTTCTTTACTTAATATATGTCTCGAGAGAGAAGGTGTTGAGTTAGATCTAGCATGTTAAACTGTTAATCGAGTATGCACAAGAGTGATAGGAGATTAATAGAGATTGTTGACGGAGTAACTTAACGTTGTGGCCAGCTAGTCAAGCGATAGAAGAGATTCGAGTCGATGGTTAGTCATTAGAAAGGGTTGACCTCAAGAGAGGATACATGGATAAAAGACTCTAGATCTATAATTTGCATTCATTTTTATGATTTTTACGATTAGATGGATTATACCGATTTGCACAAATACCTCGGTGATTCCTACTCGTTAATACATAGAGTCCAATAAGCATATCTTGAGTTGGTACAGAAATGGGATCCCCAATAGCTGAAGACAAGAGATTCATATGAGAAAACATAAGTAAATGCGCCTCTGCTTGAGCCTCTAAAGATAAAGGTGCATGAACAGCCATTTGACTAATGGATGTAATAAACAAATAGCACGTCCTTCTACTAAAATAGGTTGGAAGGCCTGGATGCCTAATCTATGCAGAGTAGGCGCTCTATTTAGCAATATGGGATGCCCTTGCATAACTTCCTAAACTATTTCCCATACAATGGGTTCTTTTTCCCGAATTTTACTCTTAGCAACTCCTATGTTCGAAGCAAAATGTTGTCGAATTAGACCACGAATTAAAAATGTTTGGAAAAGCTCTATTGCGATTTCGCGAGGCAATCCACATCGATGTAATGAAAGTGGGGGACTTACAACAATCACAGAACGTCCTGAATAATCGACCCGTTTGCCAAGCAGAGTCTCTCGAAATCTTCCCTCTTTGCCTTCAATTACATCGGAAAACGACTTGTAAACCTTCTAAGGTCAAAATAATTAATTTGGTTAATCCGTTTAACAAAATCATACCCTAGAACGTGTCTTGTCTAGTTCCACCCTAGTTTTATCTTTTCTTACTTTTTAGGATTAGATTAGTTAGATTCTCATCACAGTCCGGTCTCCTAAATAAAATTAGAAGAATCTCTGAATAGCTAAAAGAGTCAAACCAATTCCTTAGAGGACGATACTCGATCTCTTGACCGTTTTACTATATTATAATTTAATGCGTGCGCTTGCACTACCATCAATTATGCACATTTATACTCATAAATTAAGGCGTTATGTAGATTGGCTTTTTAAGTGTTTAACTAAGTGTTTTAAAGTACAAAGAAAATATTCTTAAGTAGTTAGAAAGTCAATCCAAATATGCTCTAAAGCAGTTATTGTAGCTAACTTCCAAATTCAATACTAAAAGAAATATAATTATACTAAGTAACAAAGGTGATTAAATTATCTTAGAAATTGGAAGTTTTAAACTTAGAAGATACCAAGTGTTTCACCAGATCCTAAATATTTGAACGTACTGCACCAACTCTGCAAAACACAACAATGTAAGACATATTAACTGCTTTCTCTTTTACACTTGCATGCCATTATATACCAAATAAAAATATCATAAGGAAAAAAATGGAAAAAAGAGAAGGCGATAGCAGTGGTGGTCTTTTCGTCACAAAAACTTAATATAGAGCAACATTATAATAAATAACAAATAAGAAAGAGACCTCTTTTTACTTACCTAGCAGTGGTGCTCTTTATTTCACCAATTGAGTTTAAATTCTCTGTATAAATAGAATAGAAAATAGAAGAAATAGAGTTAGAAGAGTTTAGATTGTAAATTTACCTTTTTACTTTCTCAAGAAGAATGTGATCCACTCCTTGAGTGATCAAAGTTAGGACCACCTCGCAAATAAAATTGCAACTTACCTTGGAAGAAATCCAATCAATCCAATCAATGCAATCTTGTGACCCATAAAACAACACGAAATTTGAATTTGAAACAATCTACCAAGACAATATTGCAGATCAACCAATATAGAGAGATTCCTTAAACAATCTTCTTGGACAACATTTTCAATTGTTCAAAACATTACAAAATAAAAGAACTAAAAGCAGGGCAAGTACCCTACGGATTAAAGAAATTTTCTCTAGGAGTAAATTCAAAAGCCAACATCATTGTGAGTAGATTAAAAAACCAGCATCATTGTGAAGGTCGATAGTTGTTATGATAGGAAAGAAACATATGAAATTTGCAACCTTCTAATGAAAAAGCTCTTTATATCTGAAAACTTATAGCATTAGCTCCTCATCTAAGAAAAATGGAGATGACAAAAATTAAGGAACGTACAGATAGTCATATAGCATCAATAATTATTTGTTTTGGTAGGTAAAGCATCGAGCTGAAGCTACATGCCTAAAGTTTTAGGTATTCTACAAAATTTCCTTTTAAACGTTATAGGATGAACAAAATACGTAGGATACGTATCATTCAATAGTTAAAAATTGATAACCATAGTAACTTTTAAAGAATAACAGTGCCCAAGTGACATTTTGACTTTTTGACTCAAAAATCACCTAAAATTTAACATATAGGATACTTTAACTCTCAAAACCACTTAAAAATGCCTAAGTTATGATATTTAGAGTTTGATAACAAAAATAGCCAAATCACTTATCCAAATTGAAAATATCAAAATACCAAATTCTAAACAATAAATACTTTAGGGGAAAGAACAATCTTAGTAAATGAAAGAGACAAAAGAAAAGATGTCCACATATTTTGAAAGCTAACACAAAACAGATTAAACTACAATAACAAGAGAAAATAATAGTACTCATAAAATACCAACTTTAATATTAGTAGAAAAGTCAAATAGCTTAAATAAATCATTGGGTATAGTACAAAAATTATCCAACATTCTAAATTTGTCTCTTCCACTACCAGTAATTATCAATGAAAAACTCAAAGGTGCAGTTAAATTGCAACGACCACAAACAAAGCTAATGCATTCATCAAACCAAGAAACCACAATTATAAAGGCAAGTAAAAAGGCACCATTGACATTGTAAAAGCAATAATTTCAGAAATTCAAAGGCAATCTTAGATGACCAAAATTATAAAAGTAAAGACCAAAATACAATCAGCAACTCCCTTCAAGCAACGAAGGCAGAATTTAGATTATGGTAATAAGAGAAACGGTCAACTTTAATAGTAAATAAATATATTCAATAGATAGCTCCTCTAAGAATATGAAACCAACATTCTCAAACAATTCAACATTTCTAAACCGCATATTATGAGGCTTTTAAATAAAGAAAATGGTTGCACATGTTGTCGTCAATGCTAAAACAAGAAAACGATATACAACAGTAGATAACACCAACCAATACTAGCTCAAACTTGCAGTTTTTGAAGTTAAATTAAAGGGGTCCTTGTAGCCAGTTGTATAGAAAATCTAATTCTCATCCAATTTATTGATAGTTATCATGGTTTATTCTTGTACAACTACAACCTAAACTTATTTGACAAGATCAACTTCACCTCTAGTCTTAATTTATTTTTAGTGTTGGTCTTATTTTCTTATTTTTATCCTTAATGTGGCTGTTAATATTGGACATGTATGGATCGGACAATAATAGAAATAGCTTATTCTATTCAATTTTTGTTATATCCTTCTACACCTAATTTACAGAATTAAATCCAACAACCATGTAACACAATATCAAATCCTAACGAAAGTCTTGACACATATGAGAAACATAATATAAATATATTTCTTCAAGTAAAAATAACAAAAATAAAAAGGGAAAAATTATCAAACACCCAAACTACAATCATTGTTTTGATTATGCTTTTTCAGGGTATATGGACTCTTTGAAAACTAATGTAAAAGGGAAAAAAAACCAATTAACTCAAAAAACATATATTTTACAAAGGAAGAGCAGTTCATGTGGTGAAGCTTAAAGAGAGTATCATCCTATTCAAGTTTGGTTTCTTCAACTTTTCGTCAAATAAAGAAAGAGAGTTTCTTGAAGGCACCATTGACTAGATAGCTCCTCCAAATGCCACCATAGTGAGATGTGATGTGAAACAAATCAAAAAAATTTGTGTGAAAGTTTGATAATACTAATCAAACGCTTCCGTCCATCACCATATGTTGGATGACTCCTCAAAACTGTTATGCAAAATTAAGAGACAAAATAATTAAAAACCAAAATGCTCATGAGTCGTGCAAGAGATCTATGAGCATCCATTTCATACACATCTAGTAATTATTTTTATCTACAAACTTCGAATGTATTTAAATACATTTACATAAGAAATAAAATTATAAACATATTATTATCTAAACAAAAAAAGATATAGTTCACATTTCAAACACATCTAATAATTATAAACAAAATCTTAAAAGATACAATGTAAGAAGTGAGGAAACCATTCCTGTAAAGCAAAAATTTAGACCTACAATCATGAATAACAATTATATATTGGATATGCTAACTAGTCTCATCATGACATCAAACTCGTCACAAAACCACCTTCCACAAAAAGAACTCAACTCTTTAATCGAGTGTTCCTTCCAAAACCGATTGCGGTGGTGACTCGTTGAAGCCTACATATGAAGGAAATCAGACACGAGGATTTCCATGAGCAGAGGAAGGATCTTTTCAAATTTCAATCGTATATGAACTTTACAATTACAATCACAAACGAAAACATACGGTTATGCGAAATATAGAAATTACAGCATGCTTTACTATAGATCAAAGACAAGAAATAACAAACTTTTTCAGACTCATCTTCTAGTTCCTTGATCACGAACGCTCGATCACAGAAACACACGAATGCTCGTCCAACACGACCGCTACACTACACGAACACCGCACACTCGAACTAAACGATCACCAAGGTCACGAACAACCCGAACACCACGAACGGCCTCCACAGAACCTCGACAGTGTCGAGTTGAGTATGACACCACCAAGAAGGTTACCTTGGTATTCTTGGTGTGAGAATCCAGAGGGTGGGCTCTGTGTGGACTTGGTTTGAGGTAGAAAACCGGAGGAACCACAATCGTGTAAACGATTGAGCAAGTGGGAGATGGAACAACCTATCATATAGATCGATGCCCAATCGTTTAAGAAAAACTATGCGATCGTCTAGCAAAAGCTATACGATTGTTTAGCTCATCGCTTAACTAAGTGTCTATCGTTTGTTAACACTCCACGATCATTTAGCTAACTCCAAGCTGTCACTTAGTAAATCTTATTTACTTGACAATTTCCAATGAGAATTTTTCTGAGAATGAAAAACTCAAAATCAACATCAATCAATCTTTTACCAAAAAAATAAGAAAACATTTTTTCTTTTATCTCACTGTTACCATGAAACTACCAATAACCTTCCACTCAATTGGTTATTAGAGAAAAAGAGAAATTATCTAATAATTAATATTATTATAAATATAAATGATAACTAACCTACCATAATATATTTATAACCTATAGTTTTAATATTTCATCTCATGAAACATACAAACCATAGCTCTTTTTCTTTTCCATGGCACTTAATGTAAATCTCATTTACATTAATCCTCCACTTGATGTATCTCATACACCAAACCGATTATATCATATACAATCGAAATACCTCTTGTCAATTTGAACATTTCAAATCAACACCAAGAACTGATCCTCAACTTGAATACATTGAGCTACCAATGGGACCTTATGGACCTGTAGCTCGAAGCTTCAAAGGTACGTGAATAACTGACTAAACTCTTTAGTCACGGGATCCACCATCCGTTAACTGCCAAACACTCCACTAAAGACCGAAGTTGAACTCTCCTTACCATAAATATATTATGTGTCCATCTTAACCAATCAACAATGCGACAACACTTCACAGACCACTCGTAAGTACAGCTCGGTCAATAACCATTATGCCCCTATAGTTACATCTAACTCCTTAAGTACCATTGAATCCTTTAATGAACATAAGTCATAGTTCTACTATGACTGAGTTCTCTCTTCCAAAGAGAAGTTGTGGCCACTATGTTCAAGCTCCAAAATCAACCCTTAAGGAAGCAATCTATCTACTTACCTCTGCTTCGGGAAAGGAGCGAATTCCATCTTGTGTAATTGAGTTCCCAGCTCCCAGATCAGATAAGTCCCCAAAAAGGTAGACATGTTGAGTTGGCAATCTTACCACTCTCACCCATACTAATCAAAGGATCGCCCTCAAAGGCAAGAGTTCCCAAAACACTCAAGATTAAGGTCGTGTCACCTATGGTCGTTTAGTGAGATATAAGTCTCCAGTATCAACGGCGTTATATACAGAGTCTAGTCATCTCGTAGTCCTGTCTTATACAAACTCTTTGTATAGGACACCCCCACTCGCATGTCTCCACATAAATGGTCAGGATCTACCATCTACAGTAGTTTATAACACTTACAAACCTCTACAAAGCGGGTCGTATCCGTAGTGTCACCAGGATCAGGTATCCCACTTTAATCCTTATACTATAAACCTATTTAGGTTATCACTTAAGGCATGATCCACTTGGATATCCCATATACATGCTTAAGTTTACATAAGATAACCATGGAGCTTTGTTTATTGGACATGAGTAAATGATAGAATGAAATAACAGTTATTTTATTCATAAAATAATGTGTATAATTATAAACAACGAGACTCCGGGAGAATTAGGACATCAATCCTAATAATCTCCCACTTATCCTAATGCCTCGGGAGACTAATGTACAAGACAAAAAAAAACATGTACAATATACAATAAACTAGGGCATATCCCAGTATCATCTTTCACTTGCCCTAGACAAGATGTTGCATGTCCCGTAGACCCAGACTCTCCAAGTGACTCTCGAACACTTTAGCCGTGAGAGTCTTTGTAAAGGGATTAGGAAAGTTGTGCTCTGACGCGATCTTCGTGACTATCACATCACTGTGATGCATATCTCCTAGATCAAGCGGTATTTCTGCTCTATATGCTTACCCTGCAATGACTCCGAGGCTCTTTCGAATTTTCCATAGCCCCATTGTTATCACAATACAGAGTGATAGGCAAATCCATATTTGGAACAACTTTCAAATCTAAAAGGAATTTCCTCAGCCAAATAGCTCCCTTAATTGTTTCACAAGCAGCTCCTATTTGGGTTCCATAGTAGAGTCCGCGATGCATCCTTGCTTGATGCTTTACCACACTACAGACCCTCAATTCAGAGTGAACACTGACCCCAATGTCGATTTACAAGAATCTCTATCGGTCTGGAAATCAGAGTCTGTGTATCCTATAAGGATCAGATTCTCATTTCCATATATGAGCATGTAGTTCCTCGTTCTCAAAAGATACTTGAGGATCGTCTTGACCACCGTCCAGGGATTAAATCCTAGATTGGACTGATACCGACTGACAATCCCTACTGCATAGCAAATGTCGGGTCTGGTACACAACATTGCATACATTAAGCTTCCTACAGCTGAAGCATAGGGAATCTGTCTCATCTCCTCAACTTCTTGAGGTTTCTTAGGACATTGATCCTTAGACAAAACGATTCCATGCCTGAAGGGTAACAAACCTCTCTTGGAATCCTGCATCTTGTACCTGATCAACATTTGATCCATATATGATACTTGAGACAGGGCTAACCATTTTTTCTTACGATCTCGAATGATCTAGGTCTCTAGAACATATTGTACCTCACCCAAATCTTTCATTTGGAACTGAGCCGCTAGCAATTTCTTAATGTCAGTCAGATACCCTACATCATTCCCAATGAGAAGGATATCATCCACATACAATACCAGGAAAGCTACTAAGCTGTTGATGATCTTCTTGTAGACACAAGGCTGATCAAGATTCTGAACAAAACCAAACAACTTGACCGCAGTGTCAAATCTGATGTTCCATGATCTAGATGCTTGTTTCAGCCCATAAATGGACATATTAAGCTTGCAAACTTTTTGCTCTTAATCTGGAACTATGAACCTATTTGATTGAGTCATATAGATGGTCTCCTCAAGATTACCATTAAGAAAGGCAGTCTTGATGTCCATTTACCATATTTCATAATCATAAAATGTGGCTATGGACAGGAGAATCCTAATAGACTTGAGCATGACAACAGGTCAGAAACTTTCTTCATAGTCAATTCTCTCGACCTGGGTATAACCCTTTGCCACGAGTCGAGCTTTAAAGGTTTGCACCTTTCCATCTATACCTTTCTTTCGATAATAGATCCACTTACGGCCAATAGGTCTTACCCCATCAAGTGGATCAACAAGCTCTCAGACGTTATTAAAGTACATAGACTCCATTTCCTGGTTCATGGCTTTAATCCATTCATCTTTGTCAACATCCTCCATCGCTTTCTTAAAAGACAATGGATCCTCGATCTCATCATTTGAAATGACATTCTAGGCTTCAGTGAAACTCTTGTAGCGATTCGATGGGTTCATAACCCTCCCACTACATCGAGGCAGTCTCAACTCTTGAGCTGATTGACTAGATGTTCCGACCTCGACAACTCTTATTAATCTGTCGGCCTGTTCAACAACTCTTGTTGAACCCTCAGCAATCTTAGTCTCACTAGAGATGTCACGTAAAACGAGCTGACTCCGTGGCTTATGATTCCTCATGTGGTCTTCTTCCAAGAAGATAACATTTGTAGAAACAAACACTTTGCTCTCACTCAAATCATAGAAGTATCCACCTCTCGTTTCCTTGGGGTAGCCTACAAAGAGGCAAACCTTCGATCGCGGTTCCAACTTCTTTGGGCTAGTCGCTAGCACATGTGCCGGATAGCCCCAAATCCTGAAGGGGTGTAAACTACCTTTACGACCTCTCTATAACTCAAAAGGTGTTTCAGAAACACTTTTCGAGGGAACGTTATTCAGGATATAACATGTAGTCTCCACTACAAAACCCCAAAACGAGTCTGGAAGATGAGCATAACTCATGATAGACCGAACCATGTCCAACAAAGTTCTATTTCTCCTTTCTGATACACCATTCTGCTGGGGTGTACCAGGGGCCGAGAGTTGAGACGCAATCCTATGTCATATCATATAGTCTTGGAATTAAAGGTTCATATATTCTCCACCACGATCAGATCGTAGTGTTTTTATCTTCTTACCTAACAAGTTTTCAACTTCAACCTTATACTCCTTGAACTTGTCAAGGGCTTCAAACTTACGTTAGGTAGAGATACCCGAACCTTGAATAATCATCTAGAAGAAAAATCCTGGCCAGTATGTGAACCATGCCTAGAAGGCAAGATGACCAAATGACCTTTTACTGAAAAGGTTACAGAGCCAAGGAAGCCTTGAAGCTTGTACATTTAGACCTTTGCGGTTCGATGAATGTTAGAGCTCGAGGTGGGTATGAATATTTCATCTCTTTCATAGATGATTATTCAAGGTTTGGGTATCTCTTCCTAATGTAACGTAAGTCTGAAGCCCTTGACAAGTTCAAGGAGTATAAGGCTGAAATTGAAAACTTGTTAGGTAAGAAGATAAAAACACTACGATTTGATCATGGTGGAGAGTATATGGACCTTTAATTCCAGAACTATATGATATGACATGGGATTGCATTCCAACTCTCGGCCCCTGGTACACCTCAGCAGAATGGTGTATCAGAAAGGAGAAATAGAACCTTGTTGGACATGGTTCGGTCTATCATGAGTTATGCTCATCTTCCAGACTCGTTTTGGGGTTTTGTAGTGGAGACTGCATGTTATATCCTGAACAACGTTCCCTCGAAAAGTGTTTCTGAAACACCTTTTGAGTTATGGAGAGGTCGTAAAGGTAGTTTACGCCACTTCAGGATTTGGGGTTGTCTGACACATGTGCTAGCGACTAACCCAAGGAAGTTGGAACCACGTTCGAAGGTTTGCCTCTTTGTAGGCTACCCCAAGAAAACGAAAGATGGATACTTCTATGATCCGAGTGAGAACAAAGTGTTAGTTTCCACAAATGTTATCTTCTTGGAAGAAGACCACATGAGGGATCATAAGCTATGAAGTAAGCTCGTTTTACGTGAGATCTCAAGTGAGACTGAGGCTGCTGAGGGTTCAACAAGAGTTGTTAAACAGCCCGACAGATCAACAAGAGTTGTTGAGGTCGGAACATCTAGTCAACCAGCTCAAAATTGAGACTACCTCGACGTAGTGGGAGGGTTATGAATCCACCGGATCACTACATGAGTTTGACTGAAGCCCAAAACGTCATTACGAATGATGGGGTCGATGATCCATTTTCTTTTAAGAAAGCAATGAAGGATGTTGACAAAGATGAATAGGTTAAGACCATGAACCAGGAAATAGAGTCTATGTACTTCAATAACGTATGGGAGCTTGTTGATCACCTGATGGGGTAAGACCTATTGGGTGTAAATGGATCTATAAGCGAAAGAGAGGTATAGATGGAAAGGTGCAAACCTTTAAGGCTAGGCTCGTGGCAAAGGGTTATACCTAGGTCAAGGGAGTTGACTATGAGGAAACTTTCTCACATGTTGTCATGTTTAAGTCTATCAGGATTCTCCTGTCCATATCCACATTTTATGATTATGAAATATGGAAAATGGACGTCAAGACTTCCTTTCTTAATGGTAATCTTGAGGAGACCATCTATATGACTCAACCAGAGGGGTTCATAGTTCCAGATCAAGAGCAAAGAGTTTGCAAACTTAATAGGTCTATTTATGGGTTGAAACAAGCATCTAGATCTTAGAACATCAGATTTGACACTACTGTCAAGTCGTTTGGCTTTAACCAGGATGTTGATGAGCCTTGTCTTTACAAGAAGATCATCAACAGCTCAGTAGCTTTTCTGGTACTGTATGTGGATGATATCCTACTCATTGAGAATGATGTAGGGTATCTGACTGACATTAAGAATTGGCTAGCTGCCTAGTTCTAAATGAAAGATTTGGGTGAGGCACAGTATGTTCTCGGGATCTAGATCATTCGGGATTGCAAGAACAAACAGTTAGCTTTATCTCAAGCATCGTACATTGATCAAATGTTAATCAAGTACAGGATGCAGGATTCCAAGAATTGTTTATTACCCTTCAGGCATGAAATCGTTTTGTCTAAGGATCAATGTCCTAAGAAACCTCAAGAGATTGAGAAGATTAGATGGATTCCCTATGCTTCTTTTGTAGGAAGCTTGATGTATGCAATGTAGTGTATTAGACCTGACATTTGCTATGTAGTAGGGATTGCCAGTCGGTATTAGTCCAATCCAGGATTTGATCACTGAACAGTGGTCAAGACGATTCTTAAGTATCTTCGGAGAACGAGGGACTACATGCTTGTATATGGAGATAAGGATCTGATTCTTATAGTATACACGGGCTCTAACTTTCAGACCGATCGAGATTCTCGCAAATCGACATCGCGGTCAGTGTTCACTCTGAATGAAGGGGTTCTAGTCTGACGAAGCATCAAGCAATGATGCATCGCGGACTCTACTATGGAAGTCGAATACGTAGCCATTTGTGAAACAACTAAAGAGGTTGTTTGGCTGAGGAAGTTCCTTTCATATTTGGAAGTTGTTCCAAATATGGATTTGTCGATCACACTGTGTTGTGATAACAGCAGGGCTGTGGAAAATTCAAAGGAGCCTCGAAGTCACCGTTGGGGTAAGCACATCGAACAGAAATATCACCTGATCAGGGAGATTGTGCATCGCAGTGATGTGATAGTCATGAAGATCGCATCGGAGCACAACGTTGTTAATCCCTTTACAAAAGCCCTCACGGCTAAAGTGTTTGAGGGTCACCTAGAGAGTCTGGGTCTGCGGAACATGCGACATCTTGTCTAGGGCAAGTGGGAGATGATACTGGGGTATGCCCTAGTTTATTGTATATTGTACACTTTTATATTATATTGTACATTAGTCTTCCGAGTCATTAGGACAAGTGGGAGATTGTTGGGATTGGTGTCCTAATTCTCCCGGAGTCTCGTTGTTTTGTAAAGATACACATTGCTTAATGAATAAAATAAGTGTTATTTAATTTTATCATTTACTCATATCCAATAAACAAAGCTCCATGGTTATCTTATGTAAACTTAAGCATGTATATGGGATATATAAGTGGATCATGCCTTAAGTGATAACCTAAATAGGTCTGTAGTATAAGGATTAAGGTGGAATACCTAATCCTGGTGACACTACGGATACGACCCGCTTTGTAGAGGTTTGCAAGTGTTGTAAACTACTACAGATGGTAGATCCTAACCATTCATGTGGAGACGTGCGAGCGGGGGTGTCCTATACAAAGAGTTTGTATAATACTTGGACCACGAGATGATTAGACTCTGTATATAACGCCGTTGATACTAGAGACTTGTATCTCACCTAAACGACCATAGGTGACATGACCTCAATCCTGAGTGTTTTGGGAACTCCTGCCTTTGAGGGCGGTCCTTTGATTAGTGGGTGAGAATGGCCAGATTGTCAACTCAACATGCCTACCTTTTTGGGGATTTTTGTGATCTGGGAGCTGGGAACTCAATCCACAAGATGGAATTCACTCCTTTCCCGAAGCAAGGATAAGTAGAAAGATTGCTCCCTTAAGGGCAGATTCCGGGGCTTGAACATAATGGCCACAGCTTCTCTTTGGAAGAGAAGACTCAGTCATAGTAGGACTATGACTTATGTACATTAGAGGGATCAGTGGTACTTAAGGAGACAGGTGTAACTACAGAGGCATAACGGTTATTGGCCCAGTTGTACTTATAAGCGATTTGTGAAGGATTGTCGCACTGCTGATTAGTTAAGATGGACACATAATATATCTGTGGTTAGGAGAGTTCAGCTGTCGGTCTTTAGTGAAGTGCCTAGCAGTTAATGGATGGTGGATCCCGTGACTAAAGAGTTTAGTCAGTTATTTACGTACCATTGGAGCTTAAAGCTACAGGTCCATAAGGTTCTCTTGGTAGCTCAATGGATTCAATTGAGGATCAGTTCTTGGTGTTGATTTGAAGTGTCCAAATTGACAAGAGGTATTTTGATTATATATGATATAATCGGTACAATGTATGAGATAAATCTAGTAGAGGATTGATGTAAATGAGATTTAAATTAAGTACCATGGAATAGAAAAAGAACTATGGTTTATATGTTTCATGAGATGAAATATTAAAACTCTAGGTTATAAATATAGTATGATAAGTTGGTTATCCTTTCTATTTATAATAATATTAATTATTGGATAATTAATTCTTTTTCTTTAATAACCAATTGAGTGGATGGTTATTACTGATTCATGGTAACCGTGAGTTAAAAGAAAAATTGTTTTCCTAATTTTAGTAAGTTTTTTAAAAACGTTTAAAAGTAATTTTGAGTTTTTCTCTCGCAAAAAGAAAACTCACGGTAGTTTTCAAGTAAATATAGATTTACTAAATGACAGCTTGGGCGAGCTAAACGATCGTGCAATATTTACTAAACGACAGCTTGCCCAAAGTAAACGATCGTGTAGTATTTGTAGGTGACAGACACTAAGCTAAACGATCGCTTAGCTTTTGTTAGACAATCGCTTAGCTTTAGCTAAACGATTGGGTATCGACCTATGCGATAGGTTCTTGTCATCTCCCAGTTGCCTAATCGTGTACACGATTGTTCTTTCCTTCTTCGCCTGCCTCATACCAAGTCTGAACAGAGCCCACCCTCCAGATTCTCACATCGAGAATACCAAGGTAACCTTCTTGGTGGTGTCATACTCGATTCGACACCGTCGAGGTTCTGTGGAGGTTGTTCGTGTTATGTTGGAGTGTTCGTGACTAAGGTGATCGCAGAGGACGAGTACGCGATGTTCGTGCTGCAAAGCGGTCGTATTGTTCGAGCGTTCGTGAGAAAGAAGCGTGGAGACGAGTCTACAAATGTTCGTAGAGCTTTTTCTTTGTTCATTTGTAGTTGTTCATGCTATAATTTCTGTAACAATTGCATAACTGTATGTTTTGTGAACGACTGTAATTTGTAATGTTCATTCATGGTTGTAATTGGGAATAATATTATTTTCGCTGCTCATGGAAATCTCAAGTTCGATTTCCTTCGCTAATAACCATTGTTGCGAAGCTAGAAGAGATTCAATACCTTAAGCATTAGTCTCGACCATTAAAAAAAGCCATTGAAAAGTCAAATAAATAGATTAAGGCTAAGACTGTGAGGCGATTACAATGGAAGGTGGGCACGACTAAGGCAGTGAGAGATCAAATGGAAGAAAAGAAAAAAAAAAAAGTTAAGAAGAAAACAAAAAAGAAAGGAAAATATATTTAGGGTCCAAAACTACCCTTTGGCATGCAGTTACAACAAAACCCACTCTTGCCAAAGTTTGTAGTAGACAAAGAGGAATAAGAAGCATTAAGAAGCATACCGAATCAGAATGACAGAGCAAATAATCAATTTGGAGTTGCTTAAATGGTCGATGACTAGAGAGTTAGAGTTGCTAGAATGGAACAAAAGAGAAGAAGAATGGTGGGAGGAAACAAAGGATAAACTAATCTCAAGCTCTTCTTCTCCGACCCTATTCAAACCCTAATACCACTCAAGCAAAAGCTCCTCTAATCTTTTCCTTCCCATCGCCTAAACTCTTCCCCCATTTTTTAATCCCTCTGGCCACTGTAGTGGTGCCTGATGAAGCTTAAGAGTGTAGTATACGACCTGTGCACAAAGAAAATAGATAAATTGAGGGAGAAAGGTCTGAAAGAGAGAGAAATTAATAGAGAAAAGAAAGAAGAAAAAACCATGAACTCACCGACGACGATCCTAGGCACGACGCGATTGCGATGGTTACAAGTAGTGCTACAACGATGATTGTTTGTCTGGGCGGTGGTCGGTGGTCGACAGACAACAACTATATCGAGAGAGAGGAATGAGAGACTCAAGAGAGAAGAATAAAGGGAAAAAGGCAACATGGAGGATTGAAACTTTGAGATGAATTCTTTAGAGATGAAAGAAACATTTGGGAAGATCTAAACTTTTGGGCGCTAATTTTGGGAGAAAGATTTGAAATTAATTTTATGAGAGAGAGGGAAATGAAATTTTGGGAAGATGAGTGCCAAATAACACTTTTTCATAACATTAAGAGTCTTCTTTTTCCATTTAGCGCCATATTTTTTAAGTTTGTGTTCTTTTATAGTGTGAATCAACCTAATGTTATAAATCAATGCTATAGAAAGTCATATTTTTTGTAGTGATGACTAATACACTACAATGGTTGTTAAGGATATTAAGGATGCCAACACATAAAGTCTTGTCTATCTACCAAAAGAATAGGACTTACCAAAGGAATAGGTTGGTTATCACCAAATCTCTAACCATTTGTATTTGTTAAGTTATTTTTGCATTCTCAAATTAGGGATTCCATATTGTATAAATACATCGCCTATGTACATTTCAAATACAAGAAATCATAAAGGAAAACTTGGCTTGCCACTATCGTTTACCACCTATCTCTTGAAGTTGTTGTCTACCTCCCGCAAACGTTATCATCTACCTCCACAAACGTTATCGTCTATCTTTGACACATCGTTTACCATGCCTAAGTGTTGTCGTCCACAGCGTGAGTCAAGCCATATCCTTCAACCTCTCATTTCTAACTTGGTATCAGAGCAAATAATGAACAACGTCAATCAAGGAAACCTGGGAGCCACCCTCGGCACAGCCAACTTCAGCGGCCCACCCTTGAACCAACTCCTCAATCAGATAACCTCCATTAAACTTGATCGCAGCAATTTTCTCCTATGGAAAAACCTAGCGCTTCCAATCCTTCGGAGTTATCGACTCGAAGGACACCTGACCAGACAAAAAGTTTGTCCTCTAATGTTTCTGCAACCTGCAATCGGTGAGAGCATACTGGAGCAGGAGCTGCTTTGTCAGCATAGAAGGAAGTTCTGGTAGTGGTGCTTCCAGCTCATTGATAGCACTTTAGGTAAATCAACTTCTCCTCGGTTGGCTGTATAACTCCATGACACCAAAGGTTGCCATTCAAGTGATGGGATGTGAATGTGCAAAGGATCTATGGACCAACATTCAATAACTCTTTGGTGTTCAGTCCATGGATGAAGAAGATTATCTGAGACATGTGTTTCAAACAACCAGAAAAGGTAATTTGAAAATGGAGGAGTACCTTCGAACTATGAAAATGAATGCTGAAAATCTCAAGCAAACTGGTAGTCCTGTGCCACCAAGAGCTCTTGTTACACAGGTACTACTAGGACTTGATGAAGAATACAATGCCATCATGGCCACGATCCAAGGGAGAGCGGACATGTCGTGGCTTGATATGTAGTCAAAACTTCTCCTATATGAAAGGAGATTAGAACATCAGTCAAACCAAAAGATGACAGTAGGCTTCAACCAAGTCAATAATGCATCAGTGAATATGACAAACACTAGAAATGTCAACTAAAACAACAAGTCCAATAGCAGCAATCAGTCTACTGGAGGAGGACAAGGAGGTGGTGGTAGCCATAGCAGAGGTCGAGGTAGGGGAAGAAACAACAACAAACCTGTATGTCAAGTCTATGGGAAGATGGGACACATAGCATTCTACTGCTTTAATAGGTATAATAGAGATTTTTTTTCCCAATTCTCCTCAAAACAAGGGACAACCCTTCCCCAACAATCAGACCAAAAACACACAACCTCACCCAACAGCCTTAGCCACTACTTATGGGAGTAACCCCTTTCTGACAAGACAAGAAAACATGACTGATGCAAATTGGTATGTTGACAGTGGTGCCTCCAATCATGTTACCTCAGACTTCAACAATCTTGGCAATCCAACTGAATACTTAGGTACTGAAGCAGTCACTGTAGCTAATGGTAATACTCTAGAAATTTCTCATGTTGGAACTGCATGTCTGTCTAGTGATGCCTGCAATTTGAAACTGAATGATATGTTATGTGTGTCTGCAATAGCAAAAAATTTGGTCAATATATCTAAGCTAACAAAAGATAATAACGTGTTTATTGAATTTCACACAGATTACTGTCTTGTTAAGGACAAGGGTACAGGACAAACGGTAATGAAGGGAATTCTTAAAGATGGATTGTATTAGTTAGAGGGTGCAAAAATCAACTTGAAGTCAGTAGGAAATGAAGTACCATCGCAACCAGTGCACAAGAATAAAGATTTGTCTGCTCTTAGCATATCTTTGAAGCATAGGGTGTCTAAGATTACATGGCATAGAAGGCTTGGCCATCCTTCGTCAAAAACACTAGAGTTTATTATCAAAAGCTGTAATCTCCCTATGTTATCTAATGAAGAGCTTAACTTTTGTGATTCTTGTAGCTATGGAAAATCACATTCTTTAGCCTTCCCTAACTCTAACTCAAGAGCATCTGCAACCTTTGAACTTATACACACTGATTTGTGGGGTCTAGCTCCTCTCTTGTCAACAGATGGGTACAAATATTATTCTATCTTTGTTGATGATCACAGTAGGTACACATGGATCTATCCTCTGAGGTTAAAAAGTGACACACTGGTAGCTTTTCAACACTTTCTTACCATGGTAGAAACTCAGTTCAATACACTGATCAAGTCCCTACAGTCGAATAATGGCGGAGAATTTATCAAGATACACAAAGTCTGTCATTAGCTTGGCATTGCTTCCAGAACACCTGTCCATATACGTCAGCACAAAATGGAAAGACTGAGAGGAAGCACAGACACATAGTTAAGACAGGGCTAACCCTACTAGCCCAAGCACATCTTCCCTTACATCATTGGTGGGATGAATTCTTCTACTCAACTTTGCTGATTAATGGCCTTCCTACCCCTGTCCTAAATGGACAGTTTCCAATGGAAGTGATGTTCAAAAAGAAGCTTAGGTTCGAGGAGCTTTGAATATTTGGGTGTGCATGTTTCCCTTGCTTAAGACCGTACAATTCACATAAGTTGAGCTATCGCACAGAGAAGTGCATCTATCTCGGTCCGACTGTGAATCACAAAGGCTACAAATGCCTCAAACCCAGTGGCAGGCTATTCATCTCTCGACATGTTGTGTTTGATGAAACGGAATTTCCTTGTCAGGTGCCTTCTTCAGCTTGCAGACCAGCCAAGCAAGCAGTTGTCGTCCACCCGGTTTCCTGGCTACCCTTCAGTTAGGTCACACCGCACAGTAACTCCATGCTCTCTACGTCCACAACCTCATTCTCACCAACTGTTAGAACAACCCACACCTAATCACTAGCTAATACCTCTATAGACAACCCAGCCTTCCCTCCTCCTTCCTCTTATCGTTTACCCACCGATTGTGTACCCGACGATCGTTTACCCTCATCGTCTATTGACCAGCCTACTGATCGTCTACCCACCAGTTGCTTACCCAGTAATCGCTCGCCCAACGATCGTTCATCTACCGATAATTTACCCAGCGATAGTTTACCCACCACTCATTTACCCACCGATCGTGTACCCTCCGATTGTTTATCACCTGACTCACCATCGCCTATTGCCCAACCCACTGATAGTTCACCTTCATCATCCCCTCCCCAGTCTTCACCCAATACTATCCCACACCCTGTGCTCATGTCTACTCATCCTATGATTACCTGAGGAAAGGCAAGCATCTTCAAACCTAGAATACTGTCCTCCCAAACCTAAAAAGACTGGTTCCTAACCGAGCCTACCCGAGTCAGTGATGCACTCAAAACCACGTAGTGGAACAAAGCAATGAGTGATGAATTTCAAGCACTTATGAACAATCAGACTGGACTTTGGTTCCTTCGTCACCGACAATGAAGGTTGTTGGCAATAAATGGGTATTCAGAATCAAACGAAGTCCTAATGACTCCATTCTACGCTATAAGGCACGCCTCGTAGTAAAAGGCTTCCATAAAAACCCGAGCATCAATTTCTTTGAGAAGTTTAGTCCAGTGGTCAAGGCATCCACCATCCGGATCATCATTAGCCTTGCGATATCCAAAGTGTGGCAGCTGAGATAGTTAGATTTCAATAACGCCTTCCTTAATGGCATCCTCGATGAAGAAGTTTACATGCGGCAACCGCAGGGATTTGTTGATCCTCAACTACCAAATCATGTATGTCGCTTACACAAGGCCATATATGGCCTCAAACAAGCGGCAAGGGCCTGGAACAATACACTGAAAATAGCACTATGTAGCTGAGGCTTTCAAAATGCTAAGTCTGATACATCTCTCTTCATATATCGAAGCACTTCTGCCTTGATACTCTTACTAGTATATGTTGATGATGTAATTATCACTGGCACCAATCAGCAGGCAATCAACAAGCTTGTAACAGCCTTGGACTCCAAATTTGCTCTAAAAGATCTTGGCCACCTCCATTACTTTCTTGGAGTCCAACTGCACAATGTCCCCAATGGAGTTCTACTGAATCAGGAAAAGTATGTCGAGGACCTACTTCACCACCTTGACCTTATAGATCTAAAACCGGCACCCTCTCTAAGTTTTCTAAACAAGCAACTCTCTATCTTCGATGGCACTTCTCTTGACAATCCCTATATCTATTGGAGCACGATTGGCGCCCTACAGTACTTAACCACCACGAGATCTAACATTACATATGTGGTTAATCATCTAAGCCAGTACTTAAAGCAACCTACGGACATTCACTGGCAAGCAGTGAAGAGAGTTCTAAGATATGTCAGTAGAACTCGACACTTTGGCCTCTATATTCAACATGGGTCCGACCTCTCTGTTTCGGCCTTCTCCGATGTCGATTGGGCAGCCAACATAGACGATCGGAAATCAGTTACTGCTTATTGCATCTTCCTTGGAGGTAATCTTGTCTCCTGGTCCTCCAAGAAACAATTCGTTGTCGCTCGGTCCAGCACAGAGTCTGAATATAGAGCGTTCGCTCATGCCTCTGCAGAAATCATCTAGATGCAACAACTACGGTCTGAGATTGGTGTCAAACATAAGTCAGCTCTAGTCCTGTGGTGTGACAACCTCAGCGCTAGTGCTCTAGTTGTCAATCCGGTGTTTCATGCGCGGACCAAGCATATTTAGATCGACATTCACTTCGTTCATGATCAAGTCCTCCATGGTCAGCTTGATGTTCGTTATGTCCCATCCTCCGACCAAATCGCTGACTGCCTCACCAAGCCCTTAACACACTCACAGTTCTTCCACCTTCGATCCAAACTTGGTGTAGTTGAACTACCCTCTCGTTTGAGGGGGGATGTTAAGGATATTAAGGATGCCAACACATAAAGTCTTGCCTATCTACCAAAAGAATAGGACTTACCAAAGGAATAGGTTGGTTACCACCAAATCTCTAACCATTTATATTTGTTAAGTTATTTTTGCATTCCCAAATTAGGGATTCCATATTGTATAAATACATTACCTATGTACATTTCAAATACAAGAAATCATAAAGGAAAACTTGGCTTGCCACTGTCGTTTACCGCCTATCTCTTGAAACTGCCGTCTACCTCCCGCAGACGTTATCGTCTACCTCCACAAACGTTATCGTTTACCTTGTCTAAGTGTTTTCGTCCGCAGCGTGAGTCAAGCCATATCCTTCAACCTCTCATTTCTAACCATGGTAATAAGAAACTCATTGGTTTTTTTACTTTCATATGGTATAGTAACAAAAGAATATGTTATAGGAATTAATTGCAATTTTTCATTTTTATTTACATAATCATATTTTTATACATAAAAAAAGTTCTACTTTTGATCTTTGAGTTTTTTTGGGATTTCTTTATTTTAAAGTTGTCGGTGCTTTATGGAAGAGAAGATCGATTGCCCTTTGGACTCTGTGGTCTTTGAGATTTGAATTAGGTTCCTAAATTATTTTCAAACTCAACATTTTGGTTGGCAAAAAGATATAAATTTCTCCAAAAAAAAAAAGAAAAAATTCATAATCTAAACAGATTTGATAAATATTAAGAACACAATTTTGTTTCAAGGATTGAGAACTATTTTTTTTCTAAAAGCATTTTCAAATAATAGCGTACCAAATCATGCACATTTGGAGAGAATAATGAAGATGACACAAAAAGGGTTCCATCATGCAGCTTAAATATCAATTACATTATCAAATTAGACCAATTTATTTACTAAAAAAGGAGAGAGAAGCCAATTTTGTCAATGGATATGTAAATGTGAAATAAATTTAGGGTTTTGAATTTTCTCTCTCTCATATCGATAATATTTTCGTTTTCTTTTAGTTTCATGCTTCCCCACCACACAAGTTTGGTTGCCTCGCCTATTTTATGTTGACTCTCTCTTCATGTTAGCATCCTAGAAATATTTAGGGTTTTGACTTTAAAATGGAAACCATATGCATTTCAATATCTTTGGAACTTAAACACATACACATTTTTCTTCATCAAAATTAAACCATTTATTTTAAACAAACACATCTTAGAAGACATTTCCATGTGCATCATTAAAATTTTAGTGACTATATATACCAAACTTGTATATTTTCTCGTCGTTTTGATTTTCTTTTTTCTTTTTTCTGGGACAAAGACAATTAAAAATAAAAGGACTTGGAATGAATCTTTTAACAAAAAGATATTTGAACTCTTCATCTAATGAGTTGTTCTTTGTACCAATTAATTAATGGCGACTTAAATTTCCTTTTTTTTCTCCTAAAAAACTCCATTTTAATTAGAGCTGCCAAACAAGACTTATAAATCAAGAGTTCCAAATTATTTTTTTTTAATCCAAAGTGGGGTTGGTTGTTGGGGGTATGAATGTCTCATTTCCTTGTCTCTTTTGAAAATGTTTTCACAAATTCGTAGGCTTTTTAACACCATTTTTATCATTTCTTGGAAGAAACTTTTTTGTTTGGTGGGGTTTCTATGTTTTAGTGATTAATTGTGTGCTTAACCTTGAGTGATTGCTTTTAAAGTGCTTTTGTACATATATATATCAACTACCTTGGAAATTAGGGTCTTTAATTTAGCTTTTATGTGAACACCATAGTCAAATTCCTTAATGATAAAAGTTTTTGTGTTTGCTAATACTTTTTCACTAAAGTTAAAAACCACCTTACCATCTTTATTTAGATTTTTCTTATCACTTATTATGGTTAATCACATATTTAAATTTCCTTTCATCAAATAAAGCAAAAGTTTGATGGGTTTATAATCATCCTTTAAACCATGTGTGCTCTAGCTTAAACAGTTTTGGATCAAATTTAAAAGCATGCTCAACTTGTCTCTTTTAAGGGGATTTGTTTGTTTAATTTGGTGGGAATCTTAGGTACCCATTAGATAAACATAGAAATTTCTTTGTCTGGTTGATGGGATATATGAGATGGATACATCAAATGAGCATTGAAAAAGGGTTGTCTTTTTTTTCCCCCTTTCCCTTCTTATCCTCAATCTTAAAAGTTTTTATGTGCATAATATTACTTTTTGAAACAAGTTTGGTTGATCAAGAGTGATTTCTATTCAAAAGAATATCTCTATATGTAATAAATTGGCATATTAATAGTGAATTAGAATTATCAACTCTTTGATTCTACGAATCTCTAATTTTCAAACACTAAAATTGTCAAATTCATTAAATTTCAACACCTTAAAATTTTGGTCAAGGAAAAAAACAAAGTTGTTCCTTTGGTTCAAGTGTTGAAAATTT
Organism: Benincasa hispida; assembly: GCF_027475165.1. Classification (NCBI taxonomy): domain Eukaryota; kingdom Viridiplantae; phylum Streptophyta; class Magnoliopsida; order Cucurbitales; family Cucurbitaceae; genus Benincasa; species Benincasa hispida. The sequence continues at coordinate 24,809,478 of NC_143489.1, read as the reverse complement.
TTACACAAGATTGGATGATTAATCTTACTTAAATGTTCTCAACTTGCAGCTCAAGGCATGTAAAAGAATCTAGAAGCTTTCTTAGCTAAACGTGACAAAAAAAATTCGAGCCTAAAATTCATCCATCAGAATGTGTTGCATACAACCTATCAGGAAAAAAGAATCTAAATGCATGCAATGTAAGTTGTTGCTTTGGAAAAAAAAAAATATCAGTATAGCTGAAAATTCTTGTAGCGCTAATGACAAGCTCTTTAGATAGCTAGCCTTCCAATGAAATTCTAAATGCCACATCATCCAAGAATAAAAAGATTAAGATAATTTATTTATTCCACCATGTTTGTTGTACTAAGAAAAAGTTAGGTTTTACCTTTAGTTTCAAATAAAAATAATAATAATGTATCTATAGAGTTATAACCATGGTTAAAAGAAAATTCTGAATGGTATTTGGAAAATTTTAAAATAAAATAAAATAAAATAAAATAACAGAGAGAGAGAGAAGAAAAAAACTTGGAGATTACCATCTAATCTTATCTTATCTTGTGAGTTGTGCATTGGGAAAGCTTCTTAGTAACAATGATAGTTATAAGGTTAAATAACTCAAATGTTTGTATCTATAAGGTTTTAGTATTCTCATAAAAAGAGTAATAATGATAAGTAATTTAAATCAAGATTATCATTTATTATGAGATAAAGAGTTTTTTTTTAATCATGATTAAAAGGTAAACTTGAAAATAGTAATCCCTGATCTAAAAGTTTTATAATTTTATTTAAAAAATATTTCTAAATAATATATCTAAAACATTATTATTGTGCTCTATATTTAAGATATTTTAAACGATGTGTATAATAAAATTAAAATAAAGAAAATAGAATAATGAAATTAAAATTCTGAACTTATATATACTTGCTTTACTCATCAAGTCAATTTAAGTTATTTAACTTTAAATAGGAACAAATTAAATTATTTTTAAAATAAATTATAAATTATATAATCGTCCATAAATATATAAGTAAATTACATGAGTTAACTAATAAAACACTCAAAATCAAAAAATAGATTTGTTTTAAAGACAACCACAAAAATATAATAGTTGAATAAAATAATAAAGTGTAGGTAAAAAGTATTCATAACAACAAGATGCCTAAACCCAACTAAAATGATTTAAACACGAATACAAGAACTAATATTCATAAAAATAGATTTTTTTATTTTTTTAATAAAAAAAAAACACTTGAACTACTATTATAAATTTACAAACCAATTTTATTTAAAGAAAAATGATATAAATATATAAAATATTATAGACAATCAAAACATTTTCTTTAGCTCTTCATTAAAATTGACTAAATTGTTTATTTGTCGTTGACAAAATGCCTGACAAAGGCTCATATAATACCATGAGAATGGTGTCCCTTTATATTATTTCTTTTTTCTAAAATTCTGCTTTTTACCTTTTCAAAGGGAAAAAAAAAAGTATATATGTGAAAAAAATTTACAAAAAGAAAAAATGATAAACTATTTATAGAAATAACAAAAAATAAATATTGGTAAACACGGATAGACTTCTATCAATATTTATAAGTGATAGACTTCTATCAGTTTCTATCACTGATAGACATTGATAGACTTCTATTAACCTCTATCAAAGAAGATTAAAATTTTGCTATTTTGTGTAAATAATTTCTCTTATTTTTCTATTTTTAAAAAATCTCCCTATATATAAAACAATGAAAAAAAATAGAAGCTTTAAAAATAACATTATTCTACCAAAATAAGCATCGCTTAACTGACATAAAAGTTGTACTGTCAGCTTCGAGTTTGAAGTTATATTTCTTCTCTCCTCATATATATATATATATATTATTTTTTAAAAAAATGGCATTACTCTTTGTTGTTTACAGTGGAGGTGATATGAGTTAATTGTAAAAGATTAATTAATTAGTTTATACAATGGATTAGGTTAAATTACAAATTTGGTTCCTATAGTTTAGAGAAAGATAGAATTTAGTCTCTATGATTTTAAAAGTTAGAATTTAGTTCTTATGATTTGATAATATCACATAAGCAATCCTTATGATTTGAAAAAAAAATCTAACTTTCTCCAAAAATCATAGAGATCAAATTTACAATTTAATCGATGGGTTAACTTAGGTCACTAGAGATCACAAAAATGTAGGTCCAGTACACCTTTCAACTATTTATTAAAAAACTAACACATTTGCTCAAAGGATATTAAGATACGTTTGATAATTATTTAGATGCATATGATAATATATCATATGTTATATAATATATATTTTAATTCAACAAAAATAATTGAGTTTATAACATGAAATACTATATTTGCTAAATTTTTTTCTAATATAATTCGACATTTTAAATTTTCAAATTCTAAATCTGAAATACTGAAAACATAAAAGTGTTGTTCTCAAAATTTGCACTCTTTAATTCATAGAATCTGAAATCAATTTTCGAAAACAGAATCGTGATTGTCCACTAAAAATCGTAAAATAGAAACTGAAATCAATTTGCTGAATTGGGTGAATCTGAAAATGTAAAATAGAAACTGAATTATCTACCAATGAAGCCTTAAATTCTTAGCCAAAATCTAAAAATAAAAACAAGATTTCAAAACTAATTTAGGTCCCATTTGGCAACCATTTTATTTATTTATTTATTTTAAAAATTAAGCTTATGGACACTACTTCCACCTATAAATTTCTTCCTTTATTATCTAATTTTCACCAATGGTTTAAAAGACCAAACCAAATTTTGAGAACTAAAAGAATAGCTTTCAAAATGTTGTTTATATTTTTAGAATTTGACTACGAATTTAACCATTGTATTTAAGAAAGATGCAAATCATTGTAAGAAATGTGGATAAAATAGGCTTAGTTTTCAAAAACAAAAAAAAAAAAAACCAAATGGTCACGAAACAGGGTCTTAGTTTTTAAAAACTTGTTTTTTATTTTAAAAACACTCCTAAAATATAGGGGGGGAAATCAATATGTAAAAGTAGTGTTTATAAGTTTAATTTCGGAAAAAAAATCAAATGATTATGAAATAGAGCCTTCACTTTTTTATTTTTGATTTTTCAAAATTAAGCTTATGAACGCTATTTTCACCTATTAGTTTATCCATTTTGTGCTCTACTTTTATTGGGATGTTTATAAAATCTAAACTAAGTTTTGAAAACTAAAAAAATGTTTTAGATTTTAGAATATGACTAGTTGAATTTTTAAATAATCATATGGTCATTTTTTGTACTACAACAAATACGATAATATGAAAACTTTAGGAATTGAAAATTAGGAACCCAATTGTTGAAACCCTAATATCAAATTCTAAAACTCTCAAGTCAAATGATGTCAATTTAAAGGGAAAAATTAAAGTTGAATAACCTTTTGATCAAGGACCAAGAGATAAGGAGAACTAGTTCCTTACTCTAAGTTTGAACACTCCACAAGCTATATGATCAAACTTACGTAAGTTCTTGGCATTCAAGAATAGCAAAGAATGGTGATGAGGTGCTGTCATCCACTAGAGAATTTTCATTTAAAGAAAACCCTAAAAACTCCTCGTAGAACCTAATGGTCAGGCTTTATATAGCCTCCCAAAACCCTAATGTGACCATTCTAGACTTTATAAACGACAAAATTAGCCTTATTTAACATGTTTAGAAAGGATAAAATTGAAAACAATAAAACTAGATTTAAATTAATAAAGAAAATATTAATAATAACTTGGAGACCTAGGCATTTCATATCATATGAAGATGAGAATAAGTAGTACATTATAATTATTGGTGAGCTAAGCTCATTTTAGCAACAAAAAAAAAAAAAGTAAATAACTATCAACCGAATTCTTGTCAATGAGATTATTTTTTTAAAAAAAATGGTTTTTGAAATCATAAGTAAGAGTCATTTTCCTACTAAAAGTGGTTAATTAAAAATATATATGATAATAGTAAATTTATTCAATACATAATTAGGTGAAGACCTTTTCCCAGTAGGGGAAGGTTTCTTAAAGGGAAGCCTAGGTGTGGCCAAAATGACGAATCAATTGAAAATTTCTTAATCAATAGTTGAGAAAGAAATAAAACTATTCTTCTTAAAAAAAATAAAAGTAAAAATAAAAAAAATAAAAAAATAAAAAAATAAAACTAGGTAAATTATTTACAAATATGGCAAAATATCTATCTGAGATAGACTGCAATAAACATCTATCAGATATTTATTGCGGTTTATTTCGAGATAGATAGTGACATTTTGTTATATTTAAAAATATTTTTAGCAGCTTTATAATTTAAAACAATTGCCTAAAAAGTAATTAAAAAAATAAAACTCCTCTCCTATACAGGAAACTTTACTTTTAACTTTTCTTGAAGACCTAGGCAGAATTTCAAGGAAGTATATTTTTTTTTAAGGAGAATCAAATCTCTGATTTTGAAGTCAATAGTTAAATTTTTATAGTTGAGTTATGTTTATTTTGGTAGCATAAGCTTATTTGTTCACCACGTGGATTATGAAATTGAATTATTCATTTCTTATGGTTGGCTTCTCAAAGTATAATTGAACTCCAACTCGATGTTCTAGACTGACGACCTTGCTTCTATTCTTGTCCTTGTCTTTAGAGTGTTCGTGTCGAAATATGTTAGGTGCAACAAAGTCCCACATTGGTTAGGAAAGAAAATAGTCATGATAAGTGAGGAAAATTATCTCTACGATATTTTAGGGTGGTTCCAAACACAAAACCATAGGAGTTTATGTCCAAAGTAGACAATATCATATCATTGTAAAAATAGGTGGAAATTTCATTGCCTTTATCAATATATCTCTTAGTCTGTTGTGGTTGGTGCTCCATTTGCACAACAATAATAATCTTTTAGGACAACAAAGGTAAAATGTGTACATAAATAATGATGGAGACAAGACAACTTATTCAAAATTTTTAAAACCTTATGTCAACTTTACATTAATGTTAGACCAAAAAATTCATTAATATTCAAATAAAATTATACTTAAGAACACTACTTAATTTATAAACAAATTTTAAGACTAAATCAACATGATGCAAAATATAGGAGCTATATCTATAGCTTGACATTTTTTTGCTTCTAAATTTAAAAGAATAAATTGTTTGCGATTTCTGATAATGCGACAAGAAGATTCTCTACCAACAAACATGAGGTTAAAACAAAGTTTCCAACCAGATTGCTTTCAGTTTGTAACTTTGATGTGAAATTACATCTTTCAAAAGTTTGATATTATAATTAGCTTGGCAAAGGGGTGTTAGAGCGGATTTTTGTGGATTGATTTTTTGTATGCTCGTATATTATTTTATTTATTCTCAATTAAAGTAATTATTTCAAATTTAAACTAAAAAACAAACAAACAAACAAAGCAACCATCTCCCCCGCCAAAGAGAGAGGAAAAACAGACAAACAAATAGAAGCTAAAAAAAGAACCTTTATCAATGATATTGGTATAATATTTACAATTTAAACTGTCTAGATAGGCGAGCCGTCTTCTTTACAATAAGCTCAGCTTGCTTAATTGGTTAAACCATTATATTCTTAGAAAAAAAAAGTCAGATTCAAATATCCACCTTTAATGTAACGCTTTCAATCCACCTTCCGTGTCAGTTCGGGCGCCTACTGCCCAAGTACTTTGGAAAAGCCCAAAACTCAGAAATCACAACTTCATCTGAATCAGTTTCACTATCTGAAGAATAAATCAATTCTGTAGATCCATTTAACACATATTCAACAACCTAAAAGAAGTAGACACATCATGATTAGTTCAACACCAAGAGCCAAAACTATTTCAGTTTGTTTCTTTAGCATTTGGTTGTTTCTTTTGTGGATTTTGGTCAGGTTGTCCATTCTGTTTTTCAAAATACTGGGGGATAAATTATAAAATATACCCTGACCTTTGTTTCAAGAATGGCCTTATTCCTTCAAAATTTGCAATATTACCCTTGACTTTTTTATAAATGTTTCAAACCCACCCTTAGTGAATCTTTCATAATTTTGAATGAAAATTGCAACCTAGAACGGTATGGCAATCAAAATTTCATTCTAGGTCACCACCACATCATTGTAAATCCCAACCAATTTTGATATGAAATTCATAAGGATTTCTACTTCAAGGGGAGTTTTAAACGTTCGCGAAAGGTCATGAATAATATTGTAACTTTGGAATAAATAGGGGTATTTTTTTTTACAACTTAACCAAAAATGGTTTCAGCATCTAGTTTTAATTTTTCTTGAATTGATAGGCCAATTCAGAATCAGTTTAGACAATGAAATGACTCCAATCAACCTACTTACAACCATACATAAAAAAGCATTCTTGAAAAACTTAAAAGCAGCTATAAAATCTTTGTAGATACTTTCGAAGATCATTGAAATGTTTTTCCCCTCTATCATCAGTCTGAAAAGAAGTCAGTTTCATAAAAAGTGACCATTCAAATGAGCAGAAGCCATACTACACTAGTGTTCAGAGAGAGAGAGAGAGAGAGACTAGAGAGAGATTCATGTAACTAGAGTATGATAGTAGAAGAGCGAAAGCTGACCAAAAAGACTGAAAATGAACTTAGGAAAAAGGGATAGAAAAAAGTACCTGGTTGATTGACAGAGGCTTGATTTGTTTATTTTTATTTCTACCATGATCATTGGGACATCTCAAGGTACTAGAGGAAACTATTGTGTCACAGTGTCTGCAGTATCCCCTTCCATTTGTGTTTCTCCTCAAAGAATTAACTATCATTCCAAATGCCATAGTACAAATAATTATTATGAAATTCAAAACCATCTTATGAAAATTTTGTTTTATAAGAAAATGAGTGACAAAACCCAAATAAGTAGAATAATACTGAAAGATAAAAAGATACAGGATTACAATAACTCCCCACTCGAGTATTCTCATTAAGCCTAAACCTAAACCCACGAAACAGTTGTCTACCCTTCTCAGCTCCCACCAACTTTATTTATAATCAACTCCTACTAACAAATTCCTTGGCTATATACTAATATGCCTTTGACACCGTAATAATATTTCTAAAGAAACTACATGGATCGTATTTTTCTTAAATTTAAGTTAATCCCTTAATGGCATGGCAGGGAAACCAACCAAACCATAGATATATACATTGTTCAGAACTTAGAGACCGTCTCAATTCTCACCTATATATGCGCTCTTGAATTCCTCTTTCCAATCAACATGACGTGCGCTAGCAAAGTCATCCACACTGTCTTTATCATTAATGGGTTTACTGTTGTCATCAGAACAACCAAAAAATTTTGTATACTGCAACTGCCACAGATATTCATCATCTGCTGCTACATTCCACGACCTTCACATTGAGTACATAATGACCATTATCTTAAACGGAAGCAATTAGCGTTAGCTATGCTCGTGAATTTAGAATGCTAGTAAACTAAGTTGAATAGTTGAATAGCAGAGCTTTAAGGTAATCGATGTGAATTCAATCATTGAACCATTACATATACCTAAAGAACTAATTACAAGAAGCAAGGCAAAGAAGATTCAAGAGAGATTCACACTACATCTTCAAAAACTAGTAAATTCACAAGAATCGACAAATAATTTTGAGGCCAAATTTTTATATAATGTTAATTCAATGAGTCAAGAAGAGAATGGCATGAAGATGACACGGAAAAAGTCCTATAGTTTAGAAGATGACTCTGTGATAAAAAAAAAAAGTGCAGATTTTGTGAAGAAAATGCTGTCAAGTGTGCATTGCATGGGAAAACATGATATCAAACCTTGTCAAACATGCACATCTACTTTGCCGCCTTCTAGAGGAGATATTTAAGACAATTTGAAAACTTTCTACATTTCTAGTTTTGCATTTTGACTTATAATTTAGTATGCAAGTAAGTTTCAAGTTCCTAGGTGTTATTTTCTACAATTTGCAATTAATTGTATTTGAATGACTTTTGAGCTTCTTAGTCTATCCATGACCATTTGACTTATAAAATGGCTTGTGATGCTCTTGAAAACTCAGATTATCAATATTAAAAAGCTTGTGCTTATTCAATCCTTTGGTGTTGTCTTTTCTTTCAAATCTTGCTTTAGATTTGATGTTTAAATCAATTCATTGGATTAATCTTGATTAAGTTGTCTTACGATCTAAGAGTGACCATCATAGATTCTAAGTTTGATTTAAGTTAGCTTTCTTCGTGAGTGTTTGCAAGAATCCTAGAAAGACCTCTAGCTTTGCATCCAACAAGCATCGCGGGCACTTATCATTTGGTATCAGAGCATTTGGTCATCATTCTTAGTTGACTCTAGAGGTGTTATCTTTACTTTATCTCAATTTATTTTCATTTCAATTTTTCTTCTCCAAAGCAATTGCTTACATCTTGTAATACAAGACATACTACTTGTCTTGAAATCTTTTTTAAATATGCTCTTGGATCATTAAAAAAAAACAGTAGCAAAAAGAGAAAAAAGAAAAAAATCAGCAACAAAAAATAAGAGAAAAAAACAAAGAGCCAAAGCACATGAAAGTTCTTGTCATTAATTTGGAAGGAAAAAAAAATTCCCGATTTGTTTTTGAGTTGTTGATCTTCAGTTTGAGTTACTCTAGTCTTAGTTTGTGAGAGTTGATCATTTTGAATTAGTTTCCATCAAACTTTTTAGTGAGATTGCACAAAAAAATATAAGCCAATTCTTACATCTTTGACCTAGTAACAAAAGCCTATCATTGAGTGATAAATACGAGTGTTCTTGAGTAAAACCGGTGAGAAGTGTGGTGAGGTCCTTTTATTACTAATTTTAAAATATCGCAGGGTGAAGGAGTACCACAAGTACAAGATACTAATATGGCTATTCTTCAAGCCATTCAAGGCATGTTGGAAATGATGAGGGAAGATAGGCAAGAAAGGAGGGCACAACAACAAAGAGAAGAGCAAGCCTTACAAGAAGATGAGGGAGTATTTGATTTGGTTGAACAAGAAAGACAAGTTGGAGGAAGAGGAAACGCAAGAGGAAGAGGAAGAAATAATATACAACCTAGAAGAGGAGAAAGAATCCATGAAGATAGAGATAGTGGGGCCAAACTCAAAATTCCACCATTTTGTGGAACGCCGGATACGGAGGCATACTCGGAATGGGAAAGGAAGATAGAACATGTGTTTGATTGCAACACTTCTAGTGAGAATAAGAAGATGAGACTTGCCATTGCCGAATTCACCAACCATGCCGAAAATTGGTATCAATATCTCAAATCCGATAGAAGGAGGAAAGAGGAGGATCCCATTGAAACTTGGGAAGAACTTAAAGAAGCCATGAGAAAGAGGTATGTTCCAAAACATTATGAAAGAGATTTGAAAACAGAATTGCAAGTTTTGAGGCAGGGAACAAAAAGTGTGGCTGAATAATATCAAGAGATGAAATTTTTTATGGAAAGAGAAAATATTCAAGAAGAAGAAGAAGACATCGTGTCAAGATTCCTTAGAGGTTTAAATTGAGAAATTGCTCATCCCATTGATAGATATCCACAACTTTACTTGGAAGATATGTGTCATTATGCAATCAAAATTGAAAAATAATTGAGAGAGAAAAAGAACATTCCAAGAGGTATAATTCTAAAGCTAATACCTTTTCAAATTCTAATGTTTGGAACAATGATGGTTTTGTGAATAGGAGTGAAGCAAAAGGGAAGTTTGTGGCTCCCAAAAGAGTGGAGTCTGGGAGTACCAATACTAAAAAGAATGAAGCTTCAAAGGAGGTAAGAGAGGAATCTAGTTCTATTCAATGTTGGAAGTGTAAAGAATTTGGACACATGAGCAAAGATTGTGTCAATAAAAAGGTCATGGTCATAAGAAATGAAATTCTTGATTCGGAAGATGAATGTGATGAACAAGATGCCAAACTTGAGGAAGAATTCGAAGCCTGTGATGATGAGTACATTGAAGAAGGTAACTCCATATCCTTAGTTGCAAGAAGAGTACTTAATATGCAGATCAAGGAGGAGAAAATTGAAGATCAAAGGGAGAACTTGTTTCAAACAAGATGCTTGATTGAAGGAACTCCATGTAGCTTGGTGATTGATAGTGGAAGTTGCACAAATTTATTAAGTAGTTTTCTAGTAAAAAGACTCCAACTTACTACTTGTCCACATCCAAAACCATATAAACTTCAATGGTTGACAAACAAAGGAGAATTGAAAGTAAACTCTCAAGTTCTTATTTCTTTTACTTTGGGAAGATATAAAGATGAGGTCCTTTGCGATACAGTACCTATGCATACGGGTGATATGTTATTGGGCCGACCTTGGGAATATGATATAGAAGTCATATATAATGGATTGTTGAACAAGTAAATTTACTTTGAATGGGAAGAAGTTTACTTTGCTTACATTGTCTCCATATGAAGTACAATGTGATCAAGTGAAACTAGAAAAGAAAAGAAAAGAATTTGAGGATGAAGAGAGGAGAGAAGAAAGTAAGTTAAAAGAGAAGAGCGAAAAAAGAGAGAAAAGTGGGGGACAAAAGGTGGGTGAAAATCAAGAGAGAGAAAAGAGTGATTTTGAGGAAAAAAAAGAAAGAATGTGAGTTTGGTTGTGAGAAAGGGGGAAGTAAGAAATATGTTTTCACTCGAAGCACCAAACTTTGTACTTATGTGCAAAGAAATGTGTTTAGTAACTGAACCTAACTCTAATGATGGTTTACTTAGTGCTTTTAAATCTCTCTTGCATGAATTAAATGACATATTTCCACATGAAGATGCACCTACGGGTCTACCTCCTTTAAGAGGGATTGAGCACAAAATTGACTTAATACCTAGGGAAACTCTTCCAAATATGGTGGCGTATAGGACCAATCCAACCGAGGCCAAGGATTCAAAGGCAAGTGGAAGAACTCATGGATAAAGGTTATGTTCGAGAAAGCATGAGTCCTCGTTCGGTTCCGGACATTTTGGTACCTAAGAAAGATGAAACATGGAGGATGTGTGTCGATTGTTGAGCTATCAACAAAATAACGGTAAAGTATCAACATCCTATTCCTAGATTAGATGAAATGCTAGATGAATTACATGGTGCAAATCTATTTTAAAAAATTGATCTTAAAAGTGGTTACCATCAAATTCGAATGCATGTGAGAGATGAGTGGAAAATGGCTTTCAAAACAAAATTTGATCTTTATGAGTGGTTTGTTATGTCACTTGATCTTACTAATGCATCAACTACTTTTATGAGGCTAATGAATCATGTTTTAAGAGAATACATTGGAAAATTTGTTGTTGTATACTTTGATGATATTCTTGTCTACTCTAAAAATTTGAATGAACATATTTTCCATGTCAAGACAATTTTGCTTAAACTTAGAGAGGAAAAGTTTTATGCCAACTTAAAAAAGTGTAGTTTTTATCTAGACCAAGTCAATTTCTTAGGATTGATTGTTGGAAAGAATGGGGTGAAAGTTGATGAAGAAAAGGTTAAGGCTATTCGAGAGTGGCCAACACCCACCAATGCAATCGAGGTGAGATCTTTTCATGGTTTTACTAGTTTTTATAGGAGGTTTATTAAGGATTTCAGTAGCATAGTCTCACCATTGAATGAACTTATTAAAAAGAATGTGAAATTTGAATGGAAAGAAAAGCAAGAAAATGCATTCAATGAATTGAAAGATAAAATGACTAATGTACCTTGTCTTGCTTTACCTAACTTTGATAAATCATTTGAGATTGAATGTGATGCAAGTGGGATAGGGACTGGAGCTGTTTTGATGCAATAAAAGAGGCTAATAATGTTCTTTAGTGAGAAGCTAAATGGAGCACAACTTAGCTACCCAACATATGACAAGGAATTACATGCACTTGTAAGGGCTTTGCAAGTTTGGCAACATTACTTATGGCTAAAAGAGTTTGTCACCCACACGGATCATGAAAGCTTGAACCACCTCAAAAGCCAAACAAAGTTGAACAAGAGGCGTAGCTAAGTGGGTAGAGTTCATTGAGACATTTCCATACGTCATTCATTACAAGAAAGGTAAGGATAATGTGGTGGCTTATGCATTATCAAGAAGGTATACATTGTTTTCTTCCCTTAGTGCAAAAATTTTTGGTTTTAAACACATGATTGATTTGTACAAAGTTGAGAAATCTGAATTTCATGATATGTATATGCAATGTTAAGAAGGGAAAAACGTGCATGATTATATTGTATCTGATGAAATGCTTTTTAGGAAAGGTAAACTTTGTATTCCTAAGTATTCCATTCAAGCGTTGCTTGTGAAGGAGGATTAATGGAGCATTTTAGGAAATTTAAAACATATAGCATGTTGGCTGAATATTTTTATTGGTTGAAAATGAGAAAGGATGTGAATAAAGTGTGCAAACAATGTTTCAAATGTAAGGAAGCTAAGTCTAAGACACAACCACAATGTCTTTACACACCTTTGGATGTTTCTAGTGAACCTTGGGTTGACATTAGCATGGATTTTGTTTTAAGACTACCATAGACTAGGAGACATCATGATAACATTTTTGTGATAGTTTGTGACGCCCAAAGATTTATACATTTTTTTTATTGGAAAAAAGAGCGAGAGAGAGAGAGAGAGTTAATAGTTAATTAAGGAAAAGAGAAGGGGAATTAGGGTTATAAATGAGGGTTGGGGAACCTCGGGTTACGTGCAAAAGAAAAAAAATTCCTTTTTTCTTTTTCTTTTCTTCTTCCTCATTCCAACTGCACGAAGCCCTCTTCACCCAACTACTCCGCCGCCACCTCCTCGCGTCTCGTCCGTCGTCCGCCGCTCGATCGTGGCTCTCCAGCCATGCAAGGTTCCGATCGTTTCAGCCGCACGAAGTTTTGTCCGCTTCCAGCCGCGCCGAGTTTCTTCGATTTTTTTTTCTTCCGTTTCCATTCTGCGTCCGCCAATCGCTGACCGTTTCGGTTCTGCCAAGAACGTGGTTTTTGTGAGATTTAAGTTTTTTGGTTTTTAGTTAATGGGTTCTGAATGGCTACCGATTTTTGGTCTGATTTAAGTTAATTCAGGGTGCGTTGTTGCTCAATTCAGGATTTCAAGACATTTTGTCAGTACTGTCCAGCAGCATCAAGGTTCGCTTGGGCGCCTTTTGGTAAGCTATATTGGTTGTTCTGATTTAAATCTCGTTTTCCCAGTTGGTTTGGTGAAGTTGGTGTTTATTGGATTTTAAAATTTAGTTTTGAAACATTTCAGCTTGGCTTAAGATTGTTTTGGATTCCGTTCTTGGAGCTCAGTGTAGTTCTGGTTACGTCGGCATTCTTTTGGGTGAGTGATTTGGAATTTTGGTGCAATTTGGGGGAATAGGTTGTGTTTATAAGGTTTAACATTAAATTGGTTTATTCAAGGGCAATTCGAGCGTCTGACTCGAGTCAAAGAGTGTTTTGGTTGATAATTGGAGTTTGGTTGCTAACTGTTCGACATAATTTCGAGGTAAGTGGTTTACTGCCGGTATTGCCCTAAGATCTTGATAAGCCTGCTAGTCAGAAGGAAAATTCTTATGTCACTGTATGTATGAGTTAACTGTGCTGAAGTTGGATGTATGTGTAACTGTGATAAAGTTTGATGTCGATTCATGGCCTTGATTGCATGCTTATGTCTGTCTGAGATTTTAATGACTGTTAATTCATGGCCTTGATTGCATGCTTATGTCCATTTAAGATTTTAGTGACTGTTAGTATTGTCATTGGGCTATGCACATCGCATGTTGTGAGCCTTCGAGCCCACACCCTATGCTTATGTATGGTGTCCTTTTGGGACCACCACTTATGTTTATGCCTGTGACCTTTGGTGCCACTACTTATGAAAGCGTGCCTTCGGGTTCGCCCCTTATGCCTATGTCTACGCCTATGATGCCTTTGTGTACGTTGGTCCAATGGAAAGACTAACAGATCACTGAGTGGGCCCAGTACTGGGCTGCTTACTGAGTATACTTTTATACTCACCCTTTTCTTTTCCTATTTTTCAGGTAAGGGTAATGATAGACCGACGCATGACAAGAGAGATCCGTGACCTGGCCATTAGGACAACTTACTACTTCCGCATTTAGTATCATGTTTTGGAGTCGGATTTAGGAGTTAGGCGTTTTAAACTCTCATGCAATATTCATTAATTTTATTGTTTGACTATTTAATTGTTTTTCATTTTAAAGTTGAGTTTAGGGGTACCCCGAACAGTAAATTTTTATTTTATTTTATTTATAGTTTTAGTTTTTTTATTATTTATTTATGTTTTCTTACCTTTGCTCATTTGAGCACTATTAAATAAAATTTCGGCTCTTTTTATTTATTTTTTTAGGAAAAAGAAATGTACGGTTAAGCCTATGCATGCATGAAGTAGCGTCCTAAAAATAAATAGGAAAGTAGGGTCGTTACATAGTTGATGGCACATTTCATTCCATGTAATAAAACAAATGGTGCTACTAATATAGCTAATCTTTTCTTTAGGGAAGTGGTAAGATTGAATAAAATTCCTAAAACAGCTGTTTGTGACAGAAATGCAAAAAATTTAAGTCATTTTTTGAAAATTTTGTGGGGTAAATTGGGAACTAAGCTTTTGTTTTCAACAACTTATCACCCACAAACCGATGGGCAAACTAAGGTGATTAATAAAACATTGGAGGCTTTGCTTAGGTCACTAATTTCTAAAAATCTCAAGTCATGGGAGGATACTCTACCTTTTGTAGAGTTTGCTTACAATGGAGCAATACATAGCACCACTCATTGTTCACCTTTTGAGGTTGTGTATGGCTTTAATCTATTAACTCCTTTAAATTTGTCATCTTTATCACCTAATATGTTTACTAGCGATGTAGTTGTTTCAAGGGCAGAATACATAAAAAAATTGCATAAAGAAGTCAAAGAAATGATTGAAAAAAAGAATCAAAAGCCTGTCCATAGCAAGAACCAAGGGAGAAAGAAAATGATTTTTAAACCTAGTGATTGGGTTTGGGTTCATCTATGAAAGGAAAAGTTTCCAGATCAAAGGATGTCTAAACTTCAACTGGTCCATTTCAAGTGATAGTACGAATCAATGACAATGCCTACAAATTAGATCTTCGAGGCGAGTACAATGTAAGTTTTACTTTCAATGTGCCTGGTTTGACTCCTTTTAATGTAGGGAATGAAGACCTTGATCTGAGGACAAATTTTTTTAAAGAAAGGGGGAATGATGTGAATTCAACCATTGAACCATTGCATGTACCTAAAGGACCAATTACAATAAGCAAGGCAAAGAAGATGAGGCACTCACACTGCATCTTCAAAAACTAACAAATTTACAAGAACCGACAAATAATTTTGAGGCCAAATTTTTATATAATATTAGTTCAATGAGTCAAAAAGAGAATGGCATGAAGATGGCACTGGAAAAGTCCTATAGTTTGGAAGATGACACAGTGGTCAAAAAAAATATACAAATTTTGTGAAGAAAATGTTGTCAAGTGTGCACTGCATGGGAAAATGTGATGTCAAACCTTGTCAAACGTGCACATCTAATTTGCCGCCTTCTAAAGGAGATATTCAAGATAATTTGAAGACTTTCTACATTTCTAGTTTTGTATTTTGACTTATAATTTAGTATGCAGGTAAGTTTCAAGTTCCTAAGTGTTATTTTCTACAATTTGCAATTAATTGTATTTGAATGACTTTTTGAGTTTCTTGGTTTATCTACGGCCATTTGGCCTATAAAATGGCTTGTAATGCTCTTGAAAACTCAGTTTATCAATATTAGAAAGCTTGTGCTTATTCAATCCTTTGGTGTTGTCTTTCCTTTCAAATTTTGTTTTAGATTTGATGTTTAAATCAATTCATTGGATTAGTCTTGATCAAGCTAATTCTAGAGTGAATTGTCGAAGGATCTAAGAGTGACCATCATAGATTCTAAGTTTAATCTAAGTTAGCTTTCTTTGTGAGTGTTTGCAAGGATCCTAGAAAGACCTTTAGTTTTGCATCCAACAAACATCACGGGCGCTTATTAGTAATAACAACCTTTGTAGATAGATAAGAAAATATCATGACAGATAATTACCGGCAGACTAGCCCAGCTGAAACTAAAGATTGAACGTCTAGAAAGCGGAAGATGTGGAGGAGAACGTCTTGAGGGAGTTGAGCAGAACCTAAAAGAATTTGTGAGTTAGCAATCAGATTGAGTCGCAAAACATGAAAAATAAGTTCAATTTAATGTATAAATAGCAAATACCCCAGAAAGAAGGGGGCAAAGAAGTTAAACCATTCTTACAACTAATTCACCTTTTTCTTCCTGATGTGCTTTACTGCGCCTCTTATGAGCAACCATTGCTTTCTTAAATTCTACAATCGCTGAATTTCTCTTTTGCTTAGGCAAAGCAGCTTCAACACCCTGAGCAAGGAGATGTGCAGCCGAAGCAGCAGAGCTCGTCTGCATTCTTTTGTTAAATCAACCACACC
The DNA here is from genome assembly GCF_027475165.1 of Benincasa hispida. Taxonomy (NCBI): domain Eukaryota; kingdom Viridiplantae; phylum Streptophyta; class Magnoliopsida; order Cucurbitales; family Cucurbitaceae; genus Benincasa; species Benincasa hispida. The sequence goes on along the minus strand of NC_143489.1, from coordinate 24,793,037 downwards.
TTAATCAGAAAATTTCATATTGATTTCATATTAAACTTCCCATTTTCTAATAAGCATTGAGAGAATGTATACAAATAAGAGAGAGGAAAGATGAAGAAATTCACAGAAAATACAGATAAATGTAGTAGTTAAGCTCAGTTTCAATGCTACAAGATGAAATCGATGGTGTACACAACAACACAAACGAAAAGTTAACTACATTGCATATCCTCTTTGCTCGCCGAAGCAATTAAGGACGAAAATTGGTTTATGATAGACGAATCTATGGTACTCTTCATTTAACGTTGATAGTAATTTAAGAAATGTGTTAATTAAGAAATTCAACCAACTATTCGATAGAATCCTTAAAAGGGAAGCTATTCCATCGATAACGGGACAGATGCTCAGTCTTCTCCACAAAAGAAACTGAAGACTATTGAAGAAGTAGGTAATAAGACAAGCTGGAGCAGAAGATAGCAAAATGACAGATGTGACAAATGAATAAGTAACGTACGAGAATCACCCAAGCACAGACAAAGGATTTAATAACCTATTTCTAATCGATGAAGTGAATAGAACATTTCCCAAATGACCAAATCAAACATTGAAACAATTCATAACATTTCATAATTAGATTCAAATATGAAGAATTAAACCTGACAAACCATACGGGTACTCAGCATATCAATTCCAAATCACTGAATTTCAAACCATAACCAAAGGCGACCCAATTTCCTCTTTTTTTTATATATACCCCAAAAAACAAAGAATCAAACGAATCCATCATTTCATGTAAAAATGAAGAAAAAGAAAAGAAATGGAAGGAAGAAGGGAAAAAACGGAAGACTCACTCAGGAAGGAGATGAAAGGCGGTGATAATATGTTGGTAGATGAGGGATTGGAGATTCTTGGGAAGTTTATTGAAAGCGCCTCTGATTAAGAAGCTTAGCTCCTTACAAGCTAATGGGTAGCTGTAACTCTTCGCCAGAGAGTCTGTTAGGGCAAGATTTTGGTATCTTTCTAATGGATCTGACATTCTGAAACGATATGAACAGCAGAAGCAATGGGATTGGAAAGGGAAATTTGAAGAAGATGAAGCGCAGAGCAGCTGATCGAAGAAGAAAGATTGCTGGATAATTCCAAGTCAGATTTTCTTTTCTTTCCTTTTTTTCTCTTTTTTCTATCCCTCAACTTTGCACGTATTAATTTTCTGCTGTTCAACTTTCAATTTCAACCAAATTTCAAAATTATATATATAATAATAAAATAAAATAATAAAAATGGGTTAAAGTACAAATTTGGTCCCTATAGTTCGAAGAAAGTTAAAATCTAATCCTATGGTTGATAGTTTTATAAGGTTTTTATCCAAACATAGAGACTATTAATGAATGACTAAATTCTAAATGACTTTTAAAACCATGAAAACTAAATTCTAACTTTCTTCAATTCATAGGATCAAATTTACAATTTCACCTAAAACTATTTCTTTAACCCATCCAATAATCATTTTGGTTTTTTTTATTTTAAAAATCAAATAAAATTAAGATACATTTTCGTGGATATAAAAAATGTCAAACTATTTAGATAATTAACAAAAAAAAAAAACATTGATATATACTACTTTTATCAACTCATATTAATGATAGATTTGTATTAGTTTCTACCACTAATAGTATCAATAATAGATTTCTATCAATATCTATCGCTGATAGACACTATTAGACTTCTATCAGTCTCTATCGATAATAGACTTATATAAGTTTCTATCACTGATAAACGTCAATAGAATTCTATCGGCATCTACAGTGATAGACTTATATCAGTTTCTATCACTAATAGACGTCAATAAACTTCTATCAGCATATATGTGATAGACATTAATAACAATGTCTATCACAACTATAATTAAACTTTGCTATTTGTGTAAATATTTTTATTTATTTTTCTATTTTTGAAATTTTCCCTAAAAATAAATAAATGACTAATAAAAAAAATTGTAGGTAAACATAGTGTTAATAACTCAATTTTCAAAATAAAAAATTAAACAATTATCAAACAAATTGTAGTTTTAAATTTTTTCTTCTTCTCATATTAATTAAGACTGAAATGTTAACTTTTGTAAAGAAGTTGGGAGAAAACAAGTTCAGTTTTTCAAAAAAAATAAGACATAAAACTTGTATTGCTCCGAATTCGAGGTTTGATTTCACCACCAATATTAAAAAAATAAAAAATAAATAAAAAAAAATGGAGTCTAGCCTTAGAGTTAAGCATGTTGGAAACCTCCCATTACTAGACTACACATATATAAGTAAAAAATAACATAGAAATTAAAAAGAATGCAGGAAAATAAGAAACAAGAGAATTATGGTAGAAAAACTCCTAATCAAAGAAAAACCACTTCACGAAAATTTATTAAAATCTCTCCTCGACTTCAACTATAAGAACATTCCTTTAAGATATTATATTTCACACAACTAAATTAATATACCAACCTCAAAGTACTTAAGATTATAAATTATAGTCATAAAAGTCTTTTTATGTGGATTGAAGCCAAAATAATAATAATAATAATTAAAAAAAAATGGGATAAAATTCTATAAATCACTTAGAAGTTTAATGTTGTATAAAATTGAACTTCATCAACTAGTCAATCATAACACATAGTCACAAATTATGATTTCTAGCATATGGGTTGGGATGAGTTGGATTGTGATATTTTTTTGGACCAATCCAAAAATTCGAATTGGTCAAGTTGGCAACCCAAACATGGTCTCTAACAACTCAACCCAATCCAACCCTCAAATTTTGGGTTGGATTGTCGGGTTACTATTATTTTGTCTTCTTAATTTAAAATACTTAAATTTATTTATAATACATATCTGTAATCACTAAAATCTTATAAAATTAAATTCTTACGTACCAAATATCTATAATATCTACTACAAACTTTGTAAAAAAACATTCTCAAAAGAAAAATATAAAGAATTCACAGATTCATCAATTATAAAAGAAATATATATTTTTTATTAATATATATGTAATATGAATTGAGTCATATCAACCCAATTTTTTTTATTCAACGAAAATAAAACTAACCAAATCCCATTCGTATAGTTTGGATTGGATAATCCGAAATGTTTGGGTTGTCAGGTCATTTGAACACCTAGAGATGTCCATGGGGTGGGGGCGAGGCCGAGATGTCATTCTACATCCCGTCCCCCGCTCCCTATTTCATTAAATTTTCCACGTGGATCGGGATAGGATTCCCGTGGGAAATCGCATGGATCTTCCCCGCGGGAAATTTTTCTTACTTTTTTGCCAATTAATTTAAATGAGCAAATTTTTAGTAGAAAGAAATAAATATAAATCAAATTATTCACATATATAATCTAAATTTAAATATTTAATTTAAACCTATTCATTTTCTTTCCCAATAAAAAATCAATTTTGAAATTTAAATGTAATATTTATATAATAATAATAATAATATAATATTAGATAACTATACTAAATAAATATTTAGAAACTAACTGGATAGAGGCAAATCTCCCCCACTTCTTCTCACATTCCCCGTCTAATCACATTCCCCGTCTAATCGAGGAATCTCCACTCGTGTGGAGCAGCCGGAAAATTGGACATGTCTATGAACACTTTGGCTATCACTTTTAGAAGGTGAAGGACAAAAATGTAATTTAACAAATAAGAAAATAAAATAAAATTACAATTAGAGGTTGCCCTAATTTCTGAGTTTGATTTCGTCTCCTTCGCCTCTCTCCGTTGTTATACCCTCTGCTATTATCTCTGAGATTCAATCCTTCAGCTCTTAATCTCTGATTCATTGTATCTCCATTGCACCGCCACCCACTCTCCCGGTACTCCATTTTCCAGCCTCACTGAGCGGCGGCTCTCACATTCAAGCTTTAGCCGACACCACACTGTCCCCTCAACATCTTATCCGCCCTCGTCTCTCACCATCTCAGGTTTCTACCTCTCGTCTTATTGGGTTATATAATTTCTTTGGTTTGCGATTCATACTGGGGACGATTCGTTTTGGGTTCATGATTTCTGCAAGTTTTCTTTTCTGTGGTGTTCTGTTTTTCTTTTGATAATCGTGATTACTTGACTGGAGTATTTTTGTTATAGTCTTCATTCCAATTTGATTTGGTATGAAGGTGAATTCATGCCTTATGGCCTGAAACAAAACGAGGGTTGACTTTTATTTTTCCTCTTAAATTTGATCCGTCTCAATTTTTTACTATATTTTGTTCTATGACTTTTTTCCTGTTAATTTGCGACGTATAGTTAGTTTGTTTTTACTGAATAATTCGTCTCGAATTTCTGCGCTTTGAACGTATTTCTAATTCTGGTGGATTAGGTAATTAAAAGAGCTAGCCTTTGAAGGGTTGTTTTTTAAGTCCATTCTCAAATTGCAAGTGAATATTGTTTTTTGACAAGTGATACTGGGGAGGAATGCTGTTCACCTCATCCTTTCTGCAAGTTTGATATTTTGGGGCGTTCCATTTTCATTTTAGAATGTATTTTGGTAAATGTCTATATTCTGAAGTTATACATGTGTATCCTACCTTATTATGAGACGTTTAAAAGTTCAAGGAATAATCTTCTCACTGGGGATTTTATTATAGCTTCGTTTACTTTACTTTTCCCTTTTTACCGTAGGAGGGTGGGAATGGAGATTTATGCCTTCAATTGTGCCGCCTTCTGTGTAGATGGGTTTCTAAATCCATTTTAATCTTTCACTCAGATATCACTCGTATGTCGATGTATAATGGTAGTTCTTTGGGCGTTTGCAGGGTGGACATCAGCAAAATTCCATAATGCAGTCTACTGAAGTCCCCATTTCCATGGAAGTGGAAGCAGTTTCAAGTAAAACAGCAACTGAAGTTGGCACCTTGCCACCAAAACCAAAGTTTGATCCTCTAAAGCCTCATGAGATGAATGATGGCCGCGTTCAGTTCCGAAAAGTATCTGTTCCTCCACATCGTTATTCCCCTCTCAAGAAAGCATGGATGGAGATCTACACCCCTATATATGATCAGATGAAAATTGACGTCCGTATGAACCTCAAGGCTCGTAAAGTTGAACTGAAAACAAGAGCAGACACACCTGACATCAGTAACTTGCAAAAGTGTGCAGATTTTGTTCACGCCTTCATGCTCGGTTTTGATGTAATCGATGCCATTGCACTCTTACGAGTGGATGAACTCTACGTAGAATCTTTTGAGATCAAAGATGTTAAGACGCTTCGAGGCGAGCATTTGTCCCGTGCCATAGGCAGACTGTCTGGTAAAGCTGGTAAAACAAAGTTTGCCATTGAAAATGCTACAAAGACGAGGATAGTTATTGCAGACACCAAGATTCACATATTAGGATCCTTTGCCAACATCAAGATTGCTAGAGATTCTCTTTGCAGCCTCATTTTAGGTTCTCCAGCTGGAAAAGTTTATTCAAAATTAAGAGCAGTTACAGCCAGATTGGCAGAAAGGTTTTGATCTTTTATTATTTTTGCATACTGGTCATTTGAGTAAGAGTGAAAATTTATTGAGATGCTTGCGCATTGAAGTTTTGTCCTATATACTAATTATTAATCAATTCACGTTCTCTTAATGGGTATAAGGTGATTGATATTTAGAATGGTATGTTGATTGAAGTAACTTCGATATCTTTTTAGACTTTAGAGCCTATTAAAAAGAGTGTGTAACATTTTGCTTCAATTTATTAGCTTTGCTTGACGACAACTAGGTTTCCAATTAGTTTTTTCTTTAGTTGGCTTGAATTTCAATACTGCATATGCATAGATAATGCTTTGACTTGCTGTACGTAATAAGAACTACTTGGAGGCTTCTATACTTGTATTACATTGTATTTTCACTTTCTTTTTTCCTTCTTCTTTCATTAGACTATGATTGTGAAGCATTTTATGGTAATATGTGGCAGTCCTGCGTCGTTCGGTTCATTCTTCGCTATCAAACTTTCTCACGTTATGAAATATTTCTTCCCTTGCACAAGTACCTGAGGTAGTGTTTAATTTCTCAAAGTCACCACACGTAAGATTGTTCCAAATTATGAACTCTTAACTTTAGAGTTCCTATGATTGAATCACAAAAAAAGAACAAGAATGTCATCGTATTAATGTAGATAGTAACTAGTAATTGTCTTGAAGTGTTTCTTTATCATACTTGCATATCTTGTATTTGGACATCCCAGTCCACCAGCTTCTAGTCCAATATGTTATGAAAACAAAAGAGAAAAACTAGATAATTATTCGAAGGTAGTCTTGAGAGTAAAGATAAACAAAAAATACGAGACCATTAAGTTGTTGAAAATGGTGTTTTTCACTCTCCTTTTTATAAAAGATCAACCAAAAGTGATCTTGATATTTGGGGCGGGGGGCGGGGAGAACTCCAATGCAAGAAACAATAAGTAATGAAAATGAGTTTTTTAGTTGTGAGGCTCACAATGAGTTTGAGAACTTTTTCGATCAAATAATAAGTAGGGTCAACAACTTCACTCTTTCAATTTCTACCCTTTGAGACGAACATGCCCTTAATATTAAAAAAACTTTGGTCTAATATAAATTAACCTAGAAAATTGTAAAAGCCACCTCTAAATTATACATTTTGCTTCACTTACACCATCCATTTGATTGATCACCTTTATAAACTTACACAATTTTACAACTAATCCTTTGATCTTGCAAAATGGACAAGTCACTTCTAACTATAAGGTTTACTATATCTATAAAAGTATTAAGGAAAATATCAATTTATACTCTTGAACTTTGGATATTTTATCAAATTAACCTAAACTAATAATTATATCAATTTATACCCTTGAACTTTGGGTATTTTATCAAATTAACCTAAACTAATAATTATATCAATTTAAACCATGAATTTTGGGAGTTGTATCAATTTAAACCCCAAAACCAATAATTATATCAATTTAAACATGAACTATTATAACGTATCAATTTAAACCATAAACTTTCATAATTGTATTAATTTAAACCCTCCATTATGTTTGATTTGGATACACTTATGAAAATTCGGGGTTTAAATTAATATATTTATGAAAGTTTAAGGTTTAAATTGATATACTTATGAGAGTTCATGGTTTAAATTGATACAATTATTAGTTTGGAGTTTAAATTGATACAACCCTCAAACTTTAGAGTTTAAATTGATAAAATTTTTAGTTTAAGGTTTAAATTGATACCACTCCCAAAGTTGGGTATAAATTGATATCTTGCTCTTACAAGTTAAACTAGCTTTTAATGCCATAAAATAAAACCTGAAAACTATAATATTAACCATTAAAAAAAAAAACTTTACTTTTGAAATCAATGTTAAGTTGTTATCTAAATTTAAGACGACCAAAAATTGATACAAAGATTTTGAGTTTGATTGGAATAACACTTTATATGTCACGAGTAGTTTGTGTATTTTGCAATATTTTAGGATTTAATTGTAATAATATTATAAAATTAAGAGTGATTAATAAAATAAAAAGTTGAAGAATGTGATTGTATCAATCTTTCAAGTTTGAATGCACTCAACCATTTATATTATTATTATTATTTTTGAAAAAAAATCAATAAATCAACATTATCTTCTCAATTTCATGTTTGTTATCATCAAATGGAGTTTCAAGAATTTATATGGTGTCAACCTATGAAATATGAATCTAGGACTTAACCCCACTGTTCTGCTTCACGTTCAACCATAGTCACATAATGCATAAAGAATATCTCTAAAAGACAGCTCAAGTAATTTATGATACAAACTCTACAACCTTTATAGTTTGAATGCATAAAAATTACACATAAATGATGTACAAATCCTATGGTATGTTCCCCATGGTCCAAAATATATCAAACAAATCTGACTATCTGCTCCACATTTTCATAATACACCTCCCAACCCCATGTACTCGAAAACATTGTAATTAAAATCTTTCAATGATACGAGGTAAACGGTTTGAACATTGGCCCAAGAATTCATTCATTACCCATTCCTTAACCATATGACTCGAAACAAATGACAGATACCATTGGAACGATACCGCAATTGGCGATGAACTTGCCCCACATAGGTTGACTCATTGCAAGAATCAATCTTCAACGCTAGAAGAGTTCTCCAGATCTCATGACTTGCACCCAACAAGCATCTCGTCTTTCTATGGACGTTCATATAACCGCTGGCTCTTACGTGTTTAAGATAAGACACTTGGTTCTACCTTCTATAAGAAGTATGTAAGTTGTTGCTTTTTTCTTGAACCTCCCTCACCATACAAATCATTCCATTGCTTCAACTCATTCATAACTGATCCCTCAGAAGCAAAACTTGCAGCAACCTGCAATACATTACACATAAAGTTCGATATCAACAAATTATTATTGTTTCAGAATCGATATCTGCTCGAAGCAGCCAAAGAGATTCCAGAAAAGCTGCCTAATAGAAATGGATTAGTCACATCCTCCCATCTAGATTGTGTTTTTTGAACCCATATACTTCATTCAAAAATGACCTCTTCGACATAGAACAACGCCCATGAGATATGGGTTTAATCTTATGAACTAAATATATAAACAAACTAGCTACACGACACGAGCCATGAAGAAGTCATGGTAAATGAAGTCTACTTGCATCTCAAAATTAAGCGAAATATATATATTCACCTGATTTTTGGCCTGCCTCATATCATCCATATTTAGGGGCCTCAGAATGATCGCCTGTTCCTCTTTTTCTGCCTCTTTCGTACCTGTGACTTCTTCTGAATTATTTTCCTTTTCCTTCTTCTCGTTCTCGGTCTCGGTCTCCTTCTCCTTCTCCTTTTCCTTCTCCTTCTCCTCCTGCTTCTCCTTCTCCTCCCCCTCCCCCTCCCCCTCCTCCTTCTGCTTCTGCTTCTCCTTTTCCTTTGTCTCTCTCTTCTTCTTTTCCTATAGAAGATGGAAGTTACAGAAATTTATTTGTAGAACTTTGATGATAAAGCATTTCATATTATACAATTAAGGATGAGATGGAGGAATAGCTTTAATGAAAGTTACCAAATCCTTCAATCTCTCTTGTTGCAAGAGCTCCCGAACAGGCCGATAAGCTGCAGTCACACACAAATTCTGTTGCCAGAAGTGAAGGTCATGAGCTGATCAATGGAACTAAGCAATTAATTCATGCAGTATCATTAGACAAATTAGAGGATGCACCTTGAGATCACTTCCACTGTATCCTTCTGTCATAGTTGCAAGCTCCTTGAAATCAAGATCTTCAGCCTTCTCCTTCGATAGAAGAGTTCTTAATATCAATTCCCTGCTCTCCACTGATGGAAGACCGACCATAATTCTGTTTCAATAGAATATATTTAAGGATTAGAAAATGAGTTTCCTAAGAAGTTTTTGTCGAAAATTAATACTTCTCTAATCCATTTTATTGATGAGCTCATTCAGTTTTGGCAAAGATAATGGGTTGCATAACCCCTCGCCAATTATACAACTCAAAAAGAGATCACTTGTGACTATAAGCGAAGTAGATCAGTACAGTAAAGAAAAGTAACAACCTCCTTTGAACAGTATTTACTCTATAGGTTGTACAATGTCCTTAAGTTCTTTAGAACTCAAGAACACAATTACAACCTATAGAATAGATCCTATTCAAGTGAGATCGTAACGGTATCCTTAAGTTCTAAGAAAAGGAAAGTAGAAATACTTAATGAAAATAAAAACCAGGCTAAGGATAAATATCATATTCTTACCTGCGTTCAAATCGCCGAATGATTGCTTCATCGAGATCAAATGGCCTGTTGGTCGCAGCAAGAACTAGGATTCGTTCATCATTCCTAGTCAGCAGTCCATCCCAGTGTGACATGAATTCATTTTTAATCTTCCGCATGGCCTCGTGCTCTCCGACTCTAGTCCTCTGGCCGAGCATGCTATCGACTTCATCGACAAAAATAATTGTAGGTGAGACTTTTGCTGCGAGCGTAAACAATGCACGGACATTCTTTTCATCTTCCCCAAACCATTTAGAAGTGATTGTGGACATTGAAACATTGATGAAACTTGCTCCGGCTTCATTAGCGATGGCCTTTGCCAGCATTGTCTTTCCCGTTCCAGGAGGACCAAAAAGCAGGATGCCCCTGCAAGGTTTAAGAAGCCCACCTTTAAAGAGGTCTGGTCGTCGAAGAGGAAGCATGACTAATTCCTGTAAGGACTCTTTGATATCATCCATAGCACCAATGTCCACAAATGTCACCCCAATTTCATTTGCAGGGATAACTTCGGGTCTTATACGCTTTTCAAATTCGTTGTCGGGAGGAATTTCCTGTCAGAAGTAAAGGAAATATTAAAAGGATGAAAAAGAATACTCACAACTAACAAAGTTGAAACCTCAATTCCAAACACTAGAACCAACAAGGACATGAATTCATAAAACACACATGAAAAAACAACACATGATCCTTTAAAAATGTACTTCAGATATCAAACAAAGGTAATTAGTAATTAGATTACCAAGAACTTATAAAATTTGTGATCATTTTGAGACACAATCTAGGTACCTATGGTTTTCAAACATTTTAGTTGATGAACCAAACAAATGCAATCCATGAGGTAAAGAATGAACTGTAAGGTGTTAAGAAGTCAGAAATCGAATCAAACACTGTCTAAGTTCCACCTTTATCAAAGACTCCAACTTACAGGTGCTTTTTGTGGAGGCACATTTTCAACATCTTTTTTCACTATAGGAACAGATTTCTCTGCCTCACTTCTGTGTTCTGCAGCTGGATTTTCGGATTTAGATTCAGTCTTTGCCCCAACAGCTTCGTCCCTCTGGGCTTCCTGCAAAAGTTAGATTTTTCAAAATCACATACATAAGATGTACAAAGAGGCATGCTTCTTTAAGCAAAATCTTGAAACATAAATCGAACCTTCGATGATTCTGCATTCGTTTCAAGCTTTAGAGTGTCTTTTCCTTCATTATTTCCTTCCTGGAATATACTCAACCCATGGGATAAACTGCTCCAGAACCAAATTTTTATTAATATAGGCATCATTCATGGGTGCTTTATTATTATTTTTCTATCTCACTTCTCTTATTGTTTAGGGGGGATTGGTGGGGATATTAAACCCTAGCAAGAAATGTGGTGCATACCTCTTGGAAGATATCAGAAGTTTTCCATTTCGGTATTCTGGATCCCCGTTGTTCATCAAATGATAGGATATCGCCGACACGACAATTTCTTCAATATAATTACTGAGAATCATGGTGTCTGCATGGCAGATTGAACCAAGATCATCACATTCAAGATCATTTGCAGCAAGTACTTCAGCGATGTGGTTTTTATTATCTTGGAACTGAATCATCTTCATGTCCTCTTCCAATTGAGCTTTCCAGCTGACAAGATGGTTCTCATCTTCAGGGGGTCGAATTTCAACACTATACCGGAATAAATCGGTCAGTCTGTCGTCAACGTCGCCGCAATCATTTTCCACATCTACCATTCGAGAACCAAGTACTAAAACTGATCCTGAGAGCTTGTTCAGAAATTTATGGAACAGATTGTACATCCTCTGTGACTGAAGGAGAAGTCTCTCAACATCTCTCAGATACAAAATTATGGAACTAGTTTCTGATACCGACACCAAGACCTGTAAGATTCAAACGGTTAGACAAATTTTCAGACCATTACAAGCTGTAATAAAATAAGGTTTCTATCAATATCAAACAACTCATACGTCATTACCTTATAAAGTGACTGAAGAAAAAGTTTCTCATCAAAACACCAACTATTTGTGCGCTTGGCAGAAGCTGAAAAAGATAATCAGAAATTATGATTCAATGCTTCTTTAACCATTATTATATGTTCTTTCATCAATGCAACAAAATAAAACATAATTGGACTGAAACGAAAAAGAGCCAAATATGTCGTGGTGAATTGGCGACACTGATTTGGTTTGGCAAAACTAAAGCAACAAAGTAGTAATACATTTGCATGGATATATTATCAAAGAAAAAGGAGTAGTTAAAAATTTTCATTTCACTTTTTTTTTTTTTGGATTTAACCTGGGTTTGTTGAAGCATAGTTTGATGAAATACTACTGATGTCAGACGCAGCAGATGCATTTCTCCGAAGTTTTGGAAGATTAGACGAGCCATCAGTGCATCTGCACATAAAGAAAAAAGATCCCAGCTAGAAATTAAAACATAGTGTGCAACTAGTGATTGTCCAATAAAATTACAGCTTTACTCAATCATATCGCAAATAAATAAAGATGAACTACCTTGATTGAATGTCGGTAGTACTGCTTTGCCTTCTTAGGTTTCCTATAAAAGAAAATGGAACGAGAATATGATGAAAGAAGTGATGATTTATAACTACAAAATCTTTTGTTGAACATCAAAAGAACAACAATGAAGGGATATTATGTTGTCCAATCTTAATTGATATTATAAATCAATCAGAGTAACCTTAAAAACAGCCATTGTTGATAAGTAATCTATGTATATTTGAATAAGGAGAATGAAGAACTCAAGAATTTTGCTAAATTATTAAAATTAGCCAACGAACTAAAAATAGTGAGATTATTTATCAGGTGCGAAGTGAAAATGGTATGAGATCTCAAGTATTCAAAGAAAGAACTATTTTTGGATAAGACAGAATAAACTTGTCAACTGAATGAGGAACGTTTGTCTTGGAGATGGAAAACATATGTTTTCTTACCCCTAGTATTTCCACTTGAAGGAAGAATCGTGAAAGAACCCCAAATGCTAGACATTCGCTCAAATGTCACCTCAGAGATCGACCTCTTGAATGACTGCAATATTAATCCAACATATTAGGAACAACTCCTTTCCTTGGCCTCCTCAATCAACATGTCTATGTTTAATTCAAGTGATCTAAAAGACTATTTTATAACTTCTTGAGAAAGTAAAGGTACTCACATCAGATTGTCGCTAAATAACTATTAACCTAGTTGAAGTTTTCAGAACTTGCATTCTAAAAACATGACAATCACCTATATTATACGAAAATGGTAACATTTTAATTCTCACTGATGGCAGTTAGAACTTACAGATTCTTTCTTGGGACAACCATATTTGCTCTGCATCTGTAGAAAATTTAACATTGCTGATGTAAGTCTCATTATGTCAAAATAAAACTGAAAAGATGAACTTAAAAGTATAGAAAAGATACCTTTAAAGAAAAGTCAGAAACGTCTAACAACAGCAACTTCGACTCGAAGTGATGCGCCAGAGCCTTGGCAAGCATCTGCTGGTAAAGTTCTTTATGAAAAGGAAAAAAAAAAAATACAACCAGATTACATTATATGCTGCGCCCTGAAAAAGTATTGTTCGCGACAGGGTACTCAAGGTAGAAGCATCATAATTCATACCTGTTGGTCCTGAAAGCAAAATAGCCCGACTTGCTGGTGAAAGATTTCTAGTGTGCTTGGAGATGTCGCAGTGCTTCAAATGAACATATGCAGCACTCATCAAAAGCACCCGCGTCCTCTCGCTGTGATAATCATCAGAGTAGAACATGAAAATATGACGAGGAATATGAATTCAAGGAATAAAACTATGGGTATGTAATAATGGAACTGTCATGGATAGAAGAACCATAGAAAATTCTCACAATCTATAATTTTCACAATGATGGCATGATTAAGTTCTAAACAGTGAAAAAAAAATCAAGGTTTTTTAAATCCATGGGAATAAAAACACTTTAAGCTACAAAGATTCTCTTTTCATAATTGGTACAAGGACTTAGCTAAAAGACTGCAAAAACCATGAGATTGTTGAAAACTTATGGATAAAAAGGAAGAAAAGAACAAGGAAGCTCAATAGAATCCAAAAGCATAAACTAAAAAGTAAATATAAATTGACATCAAAGTAGATTTTTTTCTTGTACTTCTAACGAACTACTTCATTGTATTGATTTACTTTCATAATTTTTCTTATCGTTCACTAAGGATGAAAAAAACAGAATAACAATTGTGGTTGAAATAATAGTGTACACACATGAAGCATTAAAATTTAAAAGAGTTTCAACAACATAAGCTCAACACAGACAAAAATGGATGCTTCAACTTGGACCATGAAAACCCTTAATCAAAATGTTCTACAAATAGGCAAAGCATAGACATAATCATCTTTAAGCTCATCGTCACCTCCTCCATTAACCAAGTGTATAAGAATCCAATCCTCAGTAAACACCATCAAATCCCACGTTGCTGCCTACCGCATCGGTTTAAACGAAGTTTTACCATAACGTCTAATTTCTTGGAACCAGTATGTAACAAAGATTCCATGCTTTGATGGATTAATACAAACAGGGTGACATCTGGAAGGGGCCACAAGTAACAACTATTTGTAGGATCAACTATAAACAATCTGGCTTAAACCAAAATCTGAAAGCAAGAAAAACTTCCCAGCCAACCTGCTGACTAACAAGAAAAGGAAAGATGTTTAAAAGATCAAAGAAGAAAGAATCATATGATTACCTTAGATAATAAGGAAACTCATCAAAAGTTACATTGCTGTTTTTGCCATCAAGCAGCTGCCTGATCAGCTCCTGTTCAATCTTTTGCCCTGTAATCTCATCAGAAGAGCCATTCCCTCCAACCCATTTCCCAACAGCTTGTCCAGAGCTCAATCCAAGGCCTACCCCAACTCCAACCCCAACACCCAAAGCAGATAGAAAAATGTGCTTCTGTTCCATAACTACCAAAAACAACACACCTCCAAAACAAAATTTCCTTTTCTCCTTTTCCCAAACAAATTGAAAAACTCAAAGAGAGAAAAAAACAAAACCTCACCTACAAATCCGATCCTGAATCACCTTCAAACCCAAAAACAACAACAAACCCACCATCTATTTGCTACCTGATGATGATCCATTGAAAGAAGCAGCAAAAAATCTGGGTTGAATATCCCTTGAAAGGGGAAGAATCGTGGGGATTCAGAAGGGTATTTGCAGAAAGAAGGAAAAAGAAAGAGGGAATCAAGGGAATGTGTTGGTGGGATTTTTTTATTTTTTTATTTTTTATTTTTTGGGTTTTTTTGAAAGAAAAACAGAGAAAATATTGGATTGTGAATCCGGAGACGACGCTGGTCGGAGGGTGTTGACAGGTTATGAGTTAAGAGAGCTATATATAGCATGGGCTGTCCTGTAATGGTGGACGTTAAAAATTTTCCCTTCCCAATTTACAAAGACCAAAATAGGCAAAAAAGGCTTACTTTGCTAAGCTTCTTTTGACTTCCTTATGGCATTTCATTGCCTTCAATCCAACCCCTTCACCATTAAAAGCCAACCCTGCAACTTTTTCTCCCTCTTTTCCCATTTCCTCAATTAAAAAGCATTCATATATATACATATATATATAAAAGAAGACTGTTGTTCTTGCGTCTTTTCTCTTTCTCCTTGTGCCATTTTTTTTTTCTGTGTGCATAATATTTGCCTAGCCACCAAGTCTTTGGAAAAAGCAAGAGTAAAAAAGTCTATTGGAAAGTTTACATTGTCCAAAAGATTTACCTTTCTCCATTCTTTTCCCCTAAAAAGTTGAATCTTTTTTGAGCTGCACACACCACATGTCTCTTTTCTTGTTTTCACATTTGGTTATTTTTGTTTGGTTTTAATCTTGATGGGTTAACTTTTATTATCATAGGTTCAATGCTAATTCTAAACTTGTACTACTAGATTTTTTACTTTTTTTTGGTAAATAATTATTACTTTTATTTTATTTAACGTATAAATATGATCATTGTGTCAATTCGGACATAGTTTAGTGGATAAGATACTATTTATCACCTTAAAAGTTGATGGTTAAATCTCTCAACCCATTAATTATCGAACTAAAAAAAGAAAAAAAAGAATATTATATGTTGTACATTACATACTTGATTGTTATTATAAGTGTTAAATAATCATCCAATTTAAAAGTTTTAGTCGGTAAGTCAAGATAGATTCAATATATCAATACTTAGTGGTGGATATATATTGCACATATGTTGCTTTTCAATTTTTTTAGTTTTCAAACTTTTAAAATATCTATTTTACTTCTACACATAGATTAGTTTAGGTAGATATTAAGAATTAAATCAAAATTGTAGTATGTATCCCATAGCATAGGCATACCTCAATTACCCTAAATTCTACTTTTATGATTAAAATAGCATATTAGGATTAAAAAAAATAATAAAAAGAAAAGGAAAAAATCTCATGGAAGTTTGTAAATTAGTCACGTGCCGATCTTAGGGTGCATCCTGCCGCATCTGATTTTTTATATTTCCCTTAAAGAAAAATGTTATGTTTTCTTTCCCCATATGTTTTCTTTTTCGCTCCAAAATTTGAATGAAAATTCCATCTTTTGGTAAGACGAAAGAGAATAATTATTTTAAATCACATTTTAAGTAGTAAAAAAAATTACAGAATTTCATATAATTTGAAGGTATATTGCTTTTTACTTTTGTTATATTTTAATTTTAAATAATAAATCAAGATTTAAAATCTATACTAGCAAATTTTAAATTTAAATTTAATTTCCAAATAAGTCAAATATATAGTTTAAATTATATTCCTCTAAAAATTCTATTGCTTTTTTTTTAAAAAAATAGAATTACTTCATAAACTACCGAAGAGAATATTTAAAACTATTTAGGGTGTGTTTGGGCAAAAATTATCGTGAAACTATAATAATCACATCTTGCTACAATAAATACTATTTTGTATTCTCCAATTAGCTATTGTCAACATTATTTTAAAACCTCCATTTGCTATGATATTTACTATGTGCTACATATTTTACTATTTTATATTCATCATTTTTTCAATCTTTGCTATAGTGTTTACTATTTCCTCCTTAAACTAAAATAATTTACACATCAAATACATATTATTATAACATAAACTAAAATAATCTACACCCCAAACACAAACTATTATAATTCAACTATAATAACCTAAGACTACAAAAATCAACTCCTTGCCCCAAACGTCCCTTTAGACGTTGTTTGATAACCATTCATTTTTTTTTTCATAAAAATTGTGCCTAACTATATTTCAATAGTATGTTTTCATGATTTGTTACAAAACATGTGAATTCCAAAACAATTTTAAAAAACAAAAAAACTTAAGATTACATTTGATGACTATTTGATTTTTGAAAATTAAACTTACCATTACAATTCCAACCATGAGTTTCTTTTGGTCCCTATTCAATTTTTTTTTATATGAATTAATTGCATGACGTAAACTCTCTTGGTACAAATTTAGTGAATAAAATGATATGCTAAAATTTTGACTAAAAATGAATTTAGTATGTGGTTCCTTATCGAAAACACAAATATCACGCAAGATGTCTTAACTAGTTCAAAGACAACAATAAAGTAAAAGATAGTAAATCAGTAATAACACACAGGAATTGATAACCCAGTTCGATGATAAGCCACCTATGTCTAGGACAGTGTGTTTAGGAAAGATAATTCATTAATATGTAAAAGTCAAGTGATTATAACGTTGTACTTTTCTGTAAGTAACCATGATTACAACGATGCACATGTAGAGCCTAACTTAGCTCTCTCTAAGTGTGTGAGACTCTCTCTCACTTAAAGATATATTTTCTTCTTGTGAACTCCTTTCACGTAAGAACTTAGGCTCCACTAAGTCTTGGGAACTCCCTTATGATGAATAATATCTCAGGATCTCCCTAATGTTGAGAAGTCTTTTTCGATCAACTTTGTCTTAGGCTTCCCCTAAGACCGAACAATACTTCGAAATGTTGAAACGTTCACTGTAAGAACAATATAAAGAGTACGTCGCCACAAGCAAAGAATAATTATTTCTTCTTCGAATAAGCACTATGCAGAAAATACTCTGTCAAAACTCAATTACGATCTCACAAAATACTACATGCAATAACCATAGCAACAAGACTTCTTGGGCTTAATTAGTATAGTGAGAAGATGGAAAATATCTCTACTCAAAATCGAAAAATTCACCAAAAAAGAAAACATCCTAAAGAAAATATTTTGTAGAGTTGGCATCTTGAGTCACAACCTGTGAGATAAGTTCTCACAAAACATAATCTACAACAACTCATAAATTATCCAAGAAGTAAATGTCAAGAGTCTTAAACAAATATATATAACCGATGTCACATATTTAACCCAACAAAAAAAAAGAAGAGAGAGAATAAATGAAAATTAGAAAATTAGAATGATCACTTTTCAAAAGTACATGAATCAAAATAAATATTTTAAAAGTATTGAACTAAAATAACAAAAAAATAAAAATAAATAGATTGAATTATGTTTAAAAGGATTCAAAATTAACAAAACAAAAGTTGAAAGTATAAAAAGTGTAACAGTCACAGTTGTGTTTCAATCTGAATGTAATGTTTCATACAATACGAAAACGAAATATATTATTATAATTTCAATGATGTTTGTGATTTCTTGATTTAAAATTTGGATTTCTTATTTGTCAAATCTTATTGGGTCATTTGAATGGTCTTGGTCAATATAATCTAACACGACAATGATTTGGTTACTAAATCTAATTCGTGAATTCCAATGTACTATAAATGATGATTGATGCTATTTCTGTTTGCTCCAATAACTATGGAAGGTAAAGATTTGAATTTTGATCTTCATAAAGACTACAAGACATTAACATAAATATACTATGCTAAAAAGTGGAAAACCCTTAGATATACAATATACTAATAATATATTAAAGACTAATCAACATAGATGTAATTCAATTTTAATTGATACATAGTCTTTCACTTAAAGTGATCTGAAGTTCAATTTTCATATCCCACATTTATTCTACTGAAAGAATAATACTTAAAGAATGTAATACACTTCTTCTTCTTAAGATTACGATTTACATTTTTAGCTCCCTTTGATAACAATTCGGTTTTAAGTTTTTAGAATTTGAAAATTAAGCCTTTAAACACCACATCCATCTATTAGTTTCTATGTTTTGTTGTTTACATTTTATGAATGTTTTCAAAATGAAAGCTAAATTTTGAAGGACAAAAAATGTTTTTGTTTTCGAACATTGCCTAAAAATTCAAATGTTTACCTGAGAAATATGAAAAGCATGAGTAAGAAATGATGAGAAAATAAGCATAGTTTTCAAAAATAAAAAACCAAATATTTTCCAAATTGGGACTTAATTTATCTTTTTGATCGTTAATATTTAAAAAATTAATGATATGTTTGGTCTACCAAGGTTTAAATTTGATTTCTAATTGGACTCTTTTTGTTGGTTCTATTTTATTTCTTTTAATGTATTGCAATAGATTCAACAAAATTCTTGATCAAATAAAAACTATATTAAAATATCAATGACCGAAAATGTTAGTTTTAAAAACTAAAAAAGAATGATACAAAGTACACATTACCTAAATTAAAGTATAAAATGCATTTTATGTATGACTATTTTCCAAATTTATTATATATGTATACACATGGTAGACAAATTTTACTAATTAAATTATATTTTATTGTCCATACTTATATATTGAATGTCTTTTAACCCAAATAAGTTGTCATGTCTTAGATGAAAATTTATGGATTACATAAATATCTTGATAGGTTAATTAATTATTTGACATGAATTATTAAAAATGTATTTAAATGATCATTGAATGGCATTGAATAATGATTGAAAAAACGATATGGAGCCAAATTTAATAATGATTGAAAATTATATAGAGAAATCTTGATTTAATATTAGTCACTACATTAAATATAAATAACACTGACATTATATTATATACTTTCGGTGGCATGGTAACACAGCACATGGGATTGCTCAAAAAGGTTTTGTCCCAATTTCTTGGTCTGTTCTTTTGATAATTTTCTAAAATTATTAATTCCTTTATAAAACTATACATTAAATAAGAGACTCTAAAGAAGGCGGCTAGAAGAGTAAAATGGAAAATAATAATAAGTCCACATAAAATTTATACTATTATCAACCTCGAGATTAGAGAAATATCATTTTAGTCCATACATTTTGAATTTTGTTCAAAATTAGTCTTTGTACTTTCAATAAATTTTAAATGTAGACCTCTAAAGTTATATTTTTTAAAATTGGAACTTGGTTATATGAGCTTCATTTGGTAACTATTTTGTTTTTTGCTATTGTTTTTTTTAACATTAAGCTTGTGGACACTACTTTCACTTCCAAATTTCTTTTTTGTTATTTATTTTTCATCAATGGTTTAAAAAATCAAACCAAATTTTGAGAACTAAAAAAAGTCATTTTCAAAAAGTTGTTTTTGTTTTTGAAATTTGGCTAAAAATTCAACCATTGTACTTAAGAAAGATACAAATCATGATGAAATAGGTCTAATTTTAAAAAACCAAAACAAAAAATTAAATGATTATCAAACGGGACAATAATTAATAATAATTTTCATGCAATCAAATACGATGTAATTGTAATATGCCTATTCTTTCTGACGAAATGCTATTGATTTGAGGTTGTTATATTGCCTCGAACGGTGCGCTAATCCTTTGAATCCGGTACCAACGAGTATCATCCCTCCTAGAACAACGTTCTCTTTCAGACCTTTCAACCAGGAGAGCGGCTTTTGCTAAAACTCGAGCTGAATATGTTTCCAAAACTTATAATAAAAATACAATAATATATATATATATTTTTTGTTGTTGGAAAAATCAACAATAAATGAACTAGACTTAGATACTAAATTTAAAATTTATAAAAAATATACAGACTAAAATTTGATATTTAAAAATACAAGAATTAAAAAGTACAGTTATTAAAATGATATTTTTGGACTTATTATCATCTAAATGTTAAAAAATGCAATGTAATATTTTTAAGTTTAAAGATTAAATAATTATGGGGAATAAGTTTATAGTTTAACCCAATAGTAAGAAAGGAAATAATTTTTTATTCAAGAGGTTTAAAATAAAATATCTTAAGTTCAAAGGAGAATATAAAAAGATATATAAAAAAAAGTTTTAAGGATGGATTTAAACCTAGAAATCAAAGAATTAGTATTGTAATTAAATTTATTTATTTTGGAAAAAGGATGGCAACTGAGATGCAATCCAATTATTTTTTAGAAAAAATTCATGACCCACATGACAACCATATTGCTGAATTGGAATGCTTTAGCATAATTGTCTCATTATACTATTTTGTATTAAAATATATTTTTCTTTTTAAATAATATTATTTCTACTGTTCATGGGACCTCTCAAAAAGGACAAAAACAACACCAAATTCTCCATGCCAATAGATCTTGGTATGTGTGTATGTTTATATAATAAAATTTGTTTGAAAAATACTACCAAAAGTCACCCATATAAAATTAATGAGGATACTTTTATTTTTTTTTGGTGTGGAACTTTTTGGGGATGATCTAGAATGAATTTATAAGATTAATTATCTTTGAGTCCAATATGTTCAAATTGACAAATGAAATATATTAATGTGAATAAAAGCTAACAAATGATCACATTATTCTGATGTAAATTTAATTTGACTATTCATGTGAGATTATTTTTATTTTTTTGTGTGGGTAGCTTCTCACTTATTATTTAAAATATTAAAGACATTTCAAAATATTGCTCAAAGGTTAAATAATTCATTGGAGAAAAAGAGCTAGTCCAAAATGCATGAGAAGAGTGCAAATAAATGGCTATTTGAGTTATATTATAATACCGTGACATTAAGATTTGAAATTTGGATTTGATATCTGTCGACCTACTGTGATTTTTTCCTATATACCCTACAAGGACGTACAATTCAATTGAAAAGATTATTCCAATAAATTAATATGTTTCTTAATATGTAAAATTTGTATATGAAGCATGTTAAATTCTTCTGTAAATTCACTCAATATAGAACTTATCTCAAATCAAACATATACTTAACGATGAAGTTCCTAGCAAATGAATCACATTAAAAAATATATTTTGTTGGTATAGATAGTACATTATTCTCAATTATTATTTAACCATATCAAATTGTATTAGATACCATGGTGACTTGTGATGACAAGAGATGCATGGAAATGTAGGACCTATCATACACCATATATATAGTGTCTAAGTCCTCAACTTGGAGTGTTTTTTTTTTTAACCGATGAAATATGATAATTTGAACCTCCGACCTAAAAAAAATGAGTACATAGCAATTAGTGCTTAACTAAATTCACTTTAATAGTAATGCTACTTTACTCGGAGGGTTTTTTTTTTTTTTTTTATTCATCTTTAAGTAAATGAAATATGAGAATTTTAATATTCCATCTCGAAGAAAGGAGTATATAACCATTATCTTTTACTTTGAAGGTAACACTTTACTTGGAAAGGTTTTTTTTTTAAAAAAAATATTTATTCTTTAACAAATGGAATATGAGAATTTAAACCTCTAATTCTAAGGGGATGAGTATATAACAATAACCGCTGAGCTAAAAAATTCACTTTAGCAATATGTTTGTTCTCACTTGCTTAAATGCGATAAATATATTGATATGAGAATTCATTTTATTTATTCATGTCCATATAATAGGTTGTATACATTCAAAATCATTTTAATTTGATTTAAATTTTATTTTAGTCCGTAAACTTTGAATAATATTATATTTTAGACCCTAAACTTTTCAAAACGTTTGTTCTAGTCCCTGAACTTTGAATATTATTTTTTGGTCTTTGAATTTTTAAAGAGCGCTTATTTTGGTCCCTGCTATACTAAGATTTTGTTCTCTTGAACAAAATAGCAAAGTGACTTATATTTTTTGATGACTAAGCTACCAAATCAGGTAGCTATGCTAAGAGTTTTAATTTTGAAGAAGGTGACAAAGTGAAAAATTTTAAAAGACATTTTTAGTTCAAAATTTTGGTCGTTGGCATGTTGGTTGTTGTCATTTTACTTCAATTTCATTTTGCTCAATACATTTAGAGCTTAGTCATTCAAAAATACAAGCTCCCTCATATTTCTCTCGAAGAATTGACATAATTTTAATAGTAGAACCTAAAATAAACATTCTTTTTAAAAACTTAGGACTAAAACGAATTTTTAAAAGTTTAAGAATCAAAATAAAATAAAATTTAAAATTCAAAGATTAAAATAGGATTTAAACTTTACCATATATAACATACAAATAATAATAATAAAAGTTTTGCCATGTTTTGAAGGAAGAGGTTTAATATTTCAGAGACCCATAATTTGCAAAAATAAGTGAACAAATAACAATAATTAAAGGGCAAGAAATGAAAGGAAAAATGTTATATATTTTCTAAGGATCCAATGAATATAATTCAAGCCACTTTTTTATGATGCAAGTTGTTCAAGGTACTGACAAATTAAATTCTGTGCATATGGATTTCCAATGGACTACAAATTGACATTTCATCTAACCAATGACACAAATAAACTATTATCTTGCATAGCTCATAATTGGTTACATACCTTTCATTTAATTTTTGAATTCTTAAATTTTAAAAAGTAAAAATTATTTTATAATCTATTATTTTGTATATCTCAATCTCAATATATCTACCTTAATCAATATATAGTTTCAATATCAACTTAATCAACATTTTACTCCTTTCTTGAAATCGAGATTCAAGTACCTACCTCCACATTTGTTGAACTTTTTTTTGTTTAAAAAAATACACATATCCAAAATTACATCATCTTTTTAAATAAATACTGATAGAAGTCTATCAGTGTCCATAATCATAAAAAATGGATAAAAGTCTATTAGAGTCTATCAGTAGTAATTTATGAAAATTTCCAGTACAATAAGATTTAGCCATTGAAAACAAGTTCCAAAGAAGAAGGGATATAAATGAATTTGAATAGTAAGCATTTAAGAAGCATATTTATATATATGTGTACATGTGATTGAATGAAACCCTCTCAAGTGCAACAATGAATAGTTTTTGTTTGGGAACACATTGTGTGTATATTTGAGAATATGGATATTATTTTTTTCCCTTCTATATCTTTTTGGTGGGCAAAAGGATTCCATGTTGTCTTTTGCTTTCCTTTTCTCCTTTTCAAATTCATCTTTCATTTTCCATGCTTAGCTTTTTTAGGGGTTTTTATGTGTGTGATGGGTTAGTGGGGATCTATGCATTGCATCCTTAATTATAATGTGGGGACTTTTCTTTTTGGGTCTAATTTAAATATGAACCACAAAAGCTAGCTAGCAACTTTTTGGACTTTGTTTTTCCCCCCCCTCCCCACAAAAAGATTTTATTTTTGGTGGACTTAATTCTATTGAGAGCTTGGAGAGAGAGAGCCCTTAGCAAGCCCTATTATTCAATAATAATAAAAAAAATCTAAACAATAATTATGTTTTAGACACTAAAGTCTCATTTGGTAACAATTTTTCGATGTCAAGTATTTAAAATTTTAATCCACTTGAAAATTCAATGTAATAAAATCAAATCATGTAGGTTTTTCTTTCTTTCTTTTTTATTATTATTATAAAGATGTACTATTACATTAAGAAAGTTAAGAGTAAATATAAAAACCTAAAACCAAATAGATTTTATAATTAAAATAACAACTTTTATCGGATCAAAATAAATTATGTCATCTTAGAAATGTAAATGTATAGTTTTACATTAATTCCACATCAATAGAATTAACTATTAAATCATATATAATAAGTAAGCACAACATCTCTCCCTCTCTCTTTTTTTTAATTAATGATAATAAAACCATGCAAGCTTTGATCAATATAAAGTAAGGTCTAGTCTCGGCTAGATCAACAACTAATTTTGAAAGTTTTTCAATTGAAAATTTGACCATGCAATAAATCTAAATTCGACGAAAATTTAACAACAAAATGAATACTTTTTGTACATTATCACAAATGAGAGAGTGATTATTTAAACTTAGGATCACTTAATTCAACTTTAATTAATAGCAATGAATTGAATTTGTAAGTGTTTTAAAAAATGATGGAAAGTTTATAATGTATAATAAATGTGTTGTGTTAGGTTAAATCAAAGAAGGTATTTTTGATGTCAGGCTTTTGGTGATTCAGAGAACCCATCTTCTTTTGTCCTTAAAATGAGAGGTCTTTTTCCAACTCAGCTTCACATGCTTTGGTTCTTAGTATTAAATATCTTTTTCTTTTCTTTTCTTTTCTTTTTTGTGGGTTACACGTAATAGCCACCTATACTTTTCAACCTATATTAATTAAGTATTATGAGTCATATCAATGTATATTTAATAAACTCCCCACAATAAAAAGCTGCTTTAAAAGGACAATTTTTAATTTTTAATTTTAAATTTTTCTTTTTCTTTTTATGGAAAATTTGCATTAAAAAATGGCCAAAAGATCACACAAGTGGTTTGTGTCAAAAGAAGTCATAGTCAGAAAATGGCCATTACCAATCCACTTTCATTCTCCTATTCTATAACTTCATTCTTTTTAGACTTTTAAGGTAGTTCATTTTGACATTCATCAACTAAATCATCAATTAACTTCATCAATTCTTCTTTTAATTATAAATTTAATTCCAAATGGTTTAATTCAATTTTTTTAAAAAATGGTTTTCAAGTTTTTTTTTTTTTTATCTAAAGAAATGACGCGCATGAGATTAGACTGCACCTAATTATTACTAATAAACCTTTTTTGATTTTGTATCCAATAAATCTCTATGCTTTCCATTATGTGTCAACTATCTACGAGTCTTAACTTATTCACAACAAGTTTTAAAATTCAATATAAGACATAAAAGTGTGAGTTTAATTTAATGTCCTATTATTTTATGTCTAATAGTTTCGTTATAGTTTTCAATGATATTGAACATATACTAGAAGCATTTAAAAGTAAAATCGAAAGCTTTTCGGAGACCTTTACACACAAAAGTTAAAGTTCAAATTTCTATTAAATAATTTATAAAGTTTAGAGATCAATTGTTGATAGAAATACGAAAGTTAAGAGATTAAATTTGTAATTTAACTGGAAAAAATCGTTATAGAAAAAATAATGCCCTTATTTTCTTCCGAAGAAAAAATAACTATCACTCCGAAAGGGTAGAGTAAATATATATAATAAATAAGAAATTAACTCTCTATATATATACCTACATGAAGTAACACTTGTTTAAATTGAGAAAATCTCAAGGCTTAAATGGAAATTAATGTTATGTTGGATTTTGGAGGCACTTTTGTTTGACATCTAAGATACCCTATTGAAGAGATACCAACTTTTGTTGATTTGATCCCATAAAAATGGGACAACATGAGCACACAAATGACTGTTTTTTCAAAGTCTCTAAACCAATAATATTGCAAATATGTGCATAATGTCTTATTTGCACCCACTATGTTTGTGTGTGTTGGGTGTTTCTTTCTTTCTTTCCCACCTTTACTGATTTGCTAAGTAACTACTTTCATAGCCAACCAAAAACACAAAATAATAAATAAAAGAAAGGGAAAGATTATTTTTTATTCATCTTTTCTTTTTCAACTTTATGAGGGTTGAATAAAGAACTCAAAAGACCTAATTTTACCTTTCTAGTTTAAGGACAAAGAAAGGTATCTTGGAAATGATTCAAACAAGTACCGAATATACTCCCACTAAATCTCTACATATATTTAGGACCGTTGAATCTTCAATCTCTTTATAATATAGAATAATATTATTCACTTTAGGTTAAATCAACTTAAGTATACGATTTATAAATCTTTAAGATCTTTCTAATTTAATGAAAAAAAGTATTCGTTAATTAGAGAAGTAAAGATGCATGTTATTGATTGATATATTATAATAATTACTTTGATTAAAATCTAAATATTCAATAAATTATATAAATGAATGATTATTGGAAAAAATGTACAATAGGTTTTCTTTCTATTTTTTATTTTGATAATTCAACAAATGTAAAGGTGATAAATTGAATCTCTTCAACTTAAAAAGGAAGTAATATCTATAACTATATTTGAATTGATAGGAAAAAAAATGAGGATTTGATTTAAAGAATCTTTAATCAGTACTAATACTTTAGAGCTTAAGTTGTTGAATTTATGTTACTTATTCAAGAAATAACTGCAAAAGTGTCATCTTATGTCTATATAAAATTTCATCTATTTATCTCTACATTGATACATAAAAAAGAGGGGAAAAAATGGAAACAACAAACAAAACAACCACTACTCCTAATAGAAAGGGGGAAAAGAATAGAAGGTGGAAAGTAATTAAAGTCTTATATCAAATACATATATATATATATATATATATTAAATGTAGTCATTCTTATATATAAAAGTCTGAGAGAATGTTTGCACATACTATAAAATAATGATGGATATAGATAGGTATGTACATGGATTGAGTTGGATTGAAGGTGTTAGATCCATCCGAAAATTCGGATTGGTTGGGTTGTCAATCCAAATGATCAAAATAAAGTGTCCAACGTTGGATTGGGTTGTCGGGTTATGACTTTTTTTTTTAATTAAAAATATGTAAATTTATATATAATACATGACTAATAACTACAATCTCATAAAATTCAAATGTTAAATACTAAATATCTATAATATTTATTGCAAACTTTAAACAAAGACAAATATCATAACAATTTTAAAAAAATAATATTAAAAAATCATAAAGTGATCAATAAAGAGCAATCAAATTTTAAACAAAGATGTATATATATTATTAATATATATAAAATTCGGGTTGGATTGGGTAAACCCAATTTTTTCTTAGTTAACCCACAACCCAACCCAATCCAACAAAAATAGAAAAAGATGAATCCATTCCAACCCAAGAACAAAACTAACCCAATCCAACTGTTATATTTTGGGTTGTTCGAGTTGTCAGGTTATTTGAATACCCTTAGATTAAGATGTTATCGACTATGTATATCAATAATTGTTAGAATGAAGATTAAAAACAAACGGTTTATGAGAAAATCTTAAACATGAGAGTTCAACGTTGATTTGAAATGATTTATAACACTAACGAACGAGTTAGGTCGAGTCCAAATTTCTACAACATTATTTCTTCACAACTTCAAGGATTGATTTTATTAGTTTAATTTTTACTAACAAAGAAGCACATCTAAAAAGTTTGATAGGGTTGAGTTCACAACTAAAATAAAATCATGCGGTCTAGATAACTTTAGTAGTGTCGGTTGGAAATTCATATCCCAAAAGCCAATAATTATATACAAGAGAGAAGTTTCTTTTTATGTCTTTTTTTCATTCTAATCTACTTTTTCCTTTTCATCTTCTCTTTATTGGGTGTGAGTGGCTAGGAACATAATATTCACGATCATCTACATCTTTTTTGTAGCTTTGACTAAATTATTTTTCTTTTACACGCAGAACAAAGATTTGTAAAGTGTAGTCTATACCCAATGTTTTTCTATCAAATTCTTTCATGTTCACTAATCATTCAACTGATTTGAATTTTCTATACTAATTCATTAATTTGTATCTTCATAAAAAAAAAAAAAAGAAATAAAATAAAAAGGAATATAATTTAAAATAGAGATAGTATAATTACAATGTAAACTTACAAAAGATAAAATTTAGCAACTTGTGCACAAAGGAAAGATCAAACGTGGGTACTAAGCAAACACAAATTACCAACCAACCAAGATCCCAATTGCATAAAGTACATGAAAATATAATTAATATGTATATATTTTTTGAAAAGATTATTATAACTTGATCTCTATATATATATAAAGTCGAATAAAATATATAAATTAAGAGAGCCACGTGTCCATTTAAATTCCTACGTGGATCCACTCCATGAAAAAAAAAAGTTAACCATCTCTCCTATTCTGAGAGAGAGAAAAGTCCAATAAACTAGTTAGGCCATGGTGGATTTTATTTTATTTTATTTATTCTTATTATTTTTGAAAAAGAGGTGAAATACAAACATTATGAACACAAAGTAGCTTAATTAGGTCAAAAGAGACCTCAACTTGACAGCATTAATTCCACTAATTAAACATACAATGCCTCAATATGTGCATAATTTAAAGGGAAATGTTTAGGTGCAGATTAGATTGAATCTATTTTTGTGTAATCTATCTAATTTTCTTTTAATGAGAAACGATGTTTTTTTTTGAAAAAATTGAATGGTTATTTTTTTTTTTATTAAATGATAAATGAGACCGACATATAAACTGTTGATTAATTAATTAATTATGCACTCACATTTATAATTTGATACTAATTAATATTTTACTATTGAATTCAATCTCTTCACAGATATTTTCAGTAATGTTTTTGCCTTTGTGTGCGTTCATCTCAATTACAGGTTGATTAGACTTCACTAATTAAATGATAACAAATTAATTCCTCCTAATTAACCCACCTTTTTCACTCAGAATCTCTTTATAATCATAATGGCCTCATTCATAAAGGAAAATAATTAAAATTACTTTTAGGACCTGAGATTTACAACAATTTAGTTTTTATATTTTAAAAAATATTTTATTAAGATTTAATATGATTAGTTTTTATAAATGTAGATTGATAAATTAGAGGACTGAACATATTTATATACTATGACTAAGTCGTTATATTATAAAATCTAAAACCTAATTTTTGATAGAGTATTTCATGGTATTGATCAACCAATTGTTACAAAGTTTAGGTAGAAAAATTAAATTGTTATATATTTGAAATTACACCAATTAAGGTTCTGTTTTATAACCATTTCGTTTTTTATTTTTGGTTTTTGAAAATTAAGTTTATTTTCTCCCATTCTTACAACATTTTGATATTTCTTAAGTACATCGGTTGAATTCTTAACTAAATTACAAAATTAAAAGGAAGTTTTAAAAAACTTTTTTTTAAAAATTATGGCTTGATTTTTTAAACTATGGGTAAAAAGTAGATAACAAATGAAGTAATTTGCAGGTGGAAATAGTGTCTATAAGCTTAATTTTCAAAAACAAAAATAAAAAACCAAATAGTTACTAAACGATACTTAAATTCTTATAAAAGAAAATTTAGATGCTAAACTGTTGAGGAACGATGGATGACCAAAAGTATTTTAATCCTTATTTTTTTTGTTTACTTAATTGAGGATGTTAACCTATTCCATCTCCTATAATTGAGGATTGATCTTGCATATAAGTAAAGACAATGTCTATGACAAATTATATAAAGTTATGACGTTGTTTTCGGGGCATGATTAATTAAAAATCTGTGTGTTATTTATAGGGAAAGAAAATAAAAATTTAGTGAATATATATTTGAAACATAAAAATGGATTTAATTAGGTAGATTAAATTAATTGTTTATAAACTTTCAAATTAGATTGAAACTTCAAATTAAGATGATGTTTCATGTATAAATTTAACATGTAAGAAAGTTAATTTGTAGTTTATTCAGTTTGAATGAGTTATGTTTGATTTTTGTCAAGTAACAACTCCATTGAGTTGAATTTGACAAATGTTTCAATTTTTATATTTATTTGATTTTATTTTATATTTTAGAGAGTTACTAAGGTGCTAACATGTAAAGAACAACTTGGTTCTTCTCTTGTAGCAACTCATTTCAAATTGAAGAGGTTTATTTATTATTATTATTATTATTTGAGTTGAATTAAGAGCAAGTATCTAAGAGTTTTGCTAGATTCAAGTAGTTTGAGATTACAGTTGTATCGAAGAGTTAGTCATTGTATTCTTTTGAGGTGATCACTGTAGTCTGTTTGCAGTCCGTGTAGAGCGAATAATTGTCTTCAAGACAACATTTATTAGAAGCGTGTCTCGACTACGTTTTGAGTCTCCAAAGGTTTTGAGGTTTTTTCAATTTTTTTTATTTATTATTTTCATATTTAAGACTTGTTATATCACCTAGATTAGGTTTTAGTTAGAATATTATACATTGAATATACTATTTTTAATTGAAGTAGTTTGTAAGTATATTAAGTTATATGTATCATTTTTCTCAACAAATTTTATAGAGATTACCTTTTAGATTTAAATTTATAGTCAATAAACTTTTCTTTTTAGATGATATGATATTCTTCATTATGAACTAAGATCGTACGAATCTGATTTTTCCCCCCAAAAAAACCTTTAATGAGGAGATTGAATTAATTATGTGTCCATGCTTACAAATATAAAATGGAGTTGCAATAATAACTCTCCGAACTTCATTTATGATGACTCATTTATATTGCAACTCCTTTTGAGGAGAAAAAACAAAGTCCCATTTTTAATTTTAAAATTTGACATGGATTTCAACAATGGTTTTAAAAAGTGGAAAAAAAAAATATATGAAGAAACCATTAACAAATAGGCTAAATATTGAAAGAATTTAAAACTAAAAATACTAAATAAGCTTCGAGTACCATTTAAAAAATAAAATTAACAATAATAATGTCTTAGTACAAAATAGTCGTATCAAGACAAGAATAAATGTAATTAACATAAAATATCTCTTATTAACACGTTTTATATTGTGCGTTCAATTTACCAAAGAAAAAATAATTCATAAAATTAAATATCGATAAAAAATTAAATATTATTTAAAATAATCTACGAGAAACTTCACATTATCAATCTCAAACCATCATAGAAATTTGAGTGAGGTTGAAGAATCAATTTTTAGAAAAAGGACAAATCTAAATTTATTTTCGTACTAAGTAATAAGATGATTAAATAAATCAACAAAGGAATGAATAAGTTTAAGGTAATGATGGGTTTGTTTAATGCAAAGTACCAATTTCCTCTCCCACTTTCTCATTTTAATTTCTAATAATGGAAGTAACTAGTATATGCCAAATGAGGTTGTTCAACATCATTAATAAAAAATGACCTTAATTAATTGTAATTTATTGAATATTTGCCTACTTTTCTTGGTCATGATGTGTATTAATTATTAATTATATGTATATAATTAGTGCTTCTTTAAAGAAAAATAAAAGAAAAGAAAAGGAAAGAAAGTGTATACAAAATACCAATATTAATGTTCAAGCTTTTTAAGTAAGGCCATTTTTTAAAATTAGTTTATGAAATTAAAAAAAAAAAGCTGTAAAACATAATCTTTTAACATTTCTTGATAACTCAATTGCATACCATGGTTTTATTTATTTATTTATTTTTAAATAAAATGTTTTTTTATGCTAAAAATAGTGTTTTATAATTTTCAATCAAAAAATGGTCTTTAAAAATTATGTAGAAACCATATGATAATTAATATAAGTAATTTTTCATTAATAAAAATACAAATTCGTTTTTTAAATTCAAGATCTAAATTACCATATGAGTTATTAAGTAAGTGAAAAACAATGTACTTACATTAATTAGGTGTCTATTAAATAATTTACTACAAAAAGGATTATCAAGTGCTAAAATAATTAACATTTAAGGAACAAATGTGAACTTTTTTTTAGGATTCATATTGGTATCACTTTATTTTTTTATTTTTTTTTCTTTTGACTAAAAGTATGTTTGAAATAATTATCAAATATTTTAAAAGGACTTTTAACTCATTAAAAACAGGTTAATATGTAACTTTTTGTCATTGGTCAACAACTTTAATTTTAACACATATTTTCCAAATTAATTGTAATTAATATTTTAAATGTTTAAATTCGATAATTTTTTTTATAATATATGGAGTGAGAGAATCAAACTTTTGACTTCAAAATTAGTACGACAAAAATTATGTCAATTGAGCTATACTTATTTTATCAAGTTTTTAATCCTTTAATTTTGTTGATTTGTAGGCATTGTTTTATTGTTAATTCTGGATGAAGTTTAAACTTGGATGAGAATATAGGAACAAAATTAAGGTTCCACAAGTATATGATGTCATTTAACCTTAAAATTATTTTTAATATATAGAACACTTAATTAGTATTTATTTTTCTAAAATTACTTATTAAAAAAGCATTTTACTTAACAACACCATCCTCAAAAGCTACCATAAAGTCATGAACACACTATAAATAAATTAATATATGATTTGAACAATAATAATACAATAATATATTTGATTGGATGGAATTGATTGTGGGTTAAAATTAAATCAGCCTCCACTTTAAGGAAGATCAAGGAATCAATTTGGAGATTCTTTCATCTTTCAAAAATGTGTTCACAAAAAGTTATTCAACTATATTGGTTGCAACTCCCTAGTGGGGGATAATAATTCCACAGCATTTTGATTTTTCAACTTTGTGTACTGGAAATTGTAAGTTTATAAACTTTTAAATTTTATTTGTTTGGTCCTAAGTTCTCTAAAATGTATTTAATAGGCATTTGAATTTTTAATTTTCTGTTTACTAAATTTAGGAACTTTTAATTTTTTTTTTGTCTTTAATAACTTTTTGAAAGTTGTAGAAATTAAATGATTATCGGAAATAAATTTGGTTTTTATGTCTTATGAGACACTTTTAATTGGTATCTAAAAGTTCTATGAATTTTTCTTTCCTAAAACGCTAGTGAGTAGGTTAAAAATTGAGTTAGAAGATTCAGATATATATATATATATATATCAGACACAAAATAAAGTAATTATTATTATTATTATTATTTTCTTAAAAGTTGAGTGGTTCTTGTATAAAGAATTTAATGAAAGTTACATTATAAAAATTTAAAAAAGTAAAAAATATATTGTGTATAATTATTTTATGAATTAGTGATTTTTTTTTTTCAAAAATGGATTATTTTAGCCAAAATAGCATATTTCTTTATCCCTCTAGATTAAAAGTTTAATTCTCTCACTCCATATATTATTAAAAAAAAGAGACAATTTTATGAAAGTATTTATATGGACAGATTGCAAAACTCTTTTTAATTTGACTCAACGATAATACTAATTCAAACATAATTTAGTAAATGAGATACTAATTACCATCTTAAACATTATTATTTCTATCACTTTCTTCAAATTCAAAACTGAAAAAGCAAAAACAGAAAAAGTCTAAAAGAATGGCTGATCTATCTGGATAAAGGCTTGTGCTTAGGCCCATGGGCCCATTGTTCAAACTATTTAGAAGGGGTTTCTACCCCTATAACCTTAATTATAACCCAATATTATACTTATGTCTTTAAACTTTTCATTTTTTTTCCATAAATGTCATAATAAGCTTTATATTTTTAAGAAAATAAATGACCTTTTACTATTTAACCTTCCAAGTATTAAATAAAAATAAAAAATGCAAAAGGGGAAAAACTTTTTATATCCCACCCACACTCTACTAATGATTTCTTTTTAATAATTTCATTTTCCTCTCTCATTTTTCCATCGTCGCCTCCCTCCCTACGTCCACCTTTGCTAACATCGACGATGCGCTTGCCAAGATCCAGCGGCTACCTCCTCTGTTTGGGCCACTAACCAACTTTCGTTGCCTTCTTCCTTAGATTCGGTGCGTGGAGGGAATCTTTTGACGCTGGGCGAGTAGATCTGGCGCATATTTCGGAGTGTGGCGAGCATATATGGTGCGGGGCGTTTTTTACGGCATCGGGCTAAGAGATCCGACTTGAGGTGATTTTTCTGGTGTAGGTAAGCAGATCCAGCATGGGATTATTTTTTTGACGTGGAGCGAGCAGATCCAATGCAGGATGAATCGTCTACGTAGTGTTCTAGATGATGACGGTCGATGGTGATATATAAAGTGGTTTTTTTTATATACTATGATATATATTGTCATATGTGGGCTATATATATATATACACACTGTTGTATGGTGATTTTTTTATTTCCGGTATATATGGTGATTTTCGTTATATACTGTGATATACAGGGTGATTTTTTTAATATACTATGATTTATATATATTCGTTACCAATCTTACTGGTATATTTCATATATTGTTTAATATTTGCAAACTTCTAAGGCAAATGTTCTAACGTATATTTAAAAATAATCATGAATCTAAACTTTGGAATATATATATAAATCATTTTACCAGTATATATAAAAATACGTTGGAATATTTAAAAATGTTTTACCATTTTACTAGTATATTTTATATTTTGGTTTGAGTATTTGCAAACATCTAAAATAATGTTCCAAGGTATAGAGACATATATATCAAAGCAACGGAATATCAATACCTAATTAGAAGTGTATATATATCGTAATACTTGGGATATATACATCAAATAAACAATAAAATATATTGACATACATATCAAAACATATTTTGAGTTATAAGGTATATTTAAAAAAAAACCATGAATATTTGAGTAGATATCAAATATATTTACCAGTATATTTCATATATTTTTTTAGAATGTTTCCAAATAAACAATGAAATATATTACATGCACAAGTGAACAAACAATGAAATATTTCACATAATATAAAAAATCAACATGAAAAACGAAATGATGATTTATGTTAAGAATTGAATCAATTACTATGATATATTTCAAATATTTGTTAGAATATTTTTAAATATCTAATAAAATGTTCTGATGTATATTTTAAATAACATGAATCCGGAAAAAAAAAGTGAAACCAACGAAAACAGAAAATGTTAAAATTTTTATTAAATGTATTTTCTCTATCCAATTAAAATAAATAAGGGAAAACATCTCAAATTTTCTCTCTCCATTTGAAAATGTTAAAAATTTATATTAAATGCATTTTCTCTCTCCATAGTAAATGTAGTTTTTCTCTTCATCATTAAGAAAACTTCGTAAATAGGAAAACATATATAAAAATAGGAAACAAAAATAATAAAAAAAAGTAAAGTTGTCAAAAAATAATACTAAAAGGCTTGAAAAAAAAAAATTTAAACTTAAAGACATTTTTTAAAAATATGGCCTAAAGAAAATGTTTTAGGTAAAAATCTCGAAAAAGGTTCAAAAAGCTCATTTGGAAAGTTGCCTCATTATGAGAAGGGTAACTACATTTATGCCAATGAATTGATTGTTATTAATTTTAAAAACAAATAAATTGTAAAAGGAAATAGGATACAAGATATTTTCCATCTGCATGCGTTGTCACGAAGTTTCACATCATCTAGATAATGACAAGTGATCATGATATACCAATGAGTACAACTATCTCTAATAATATAAGACTTTTGAAGTAGAAGTAAAAGAAAAACTATGAGAGTTTATTACCAAAAGTGAACATCAAAGTTTTTGGACAACTACTCGAATTTCACTATTGATAACAATATTTTATTGATACATCCATATAATAGAAATACATTCCAATCCTTGAAAAACCCTCGTATATCATGGGTAAAAGTACCTAACCTAGCGAGTCAGATAAGGGATATGATAAATGGTATGCTGAGAATCAAAAGGTGAAACGATGATTCTTAATATCTATGAAACCAGGTATTATGAAGTGTTATTTATGCTTGTGCACTGCAAAAGAAATTTTGAAATGCCTTATCAAAGGCCTTCTATGATGGTAATGATGAATTACAACTATCTACTTTGAATAAAAAGGCTTTTGCTGCAAGACAAAGGGGGAAGCCTCTCTCTGAATATTATGGAGATTTAATTGAAATTTTGTCGTGAGTTGGATTATACGTAAAAAATACCTTTGTTGCCGGTTTAGATGATAGTTTTGAACAGATCTGTGGAGAAATTCTACGTAAAAATCCAATCCCTGATTTGAAAGAATGTTATGTGATGGTTCGACGAGAAGCAGGTAGACATCACTCTAAACGAAGGGGTTAATAATCAAGACACCACAGCCATGGTTGCTAGGCAACAAAACACTGTTTTTTGGCAAGATCGCTCCAAGGCAAACCATCATAAGATAACTATTCGTGCTCAAAATCTGGCCTTGAAATGCATTTTAATAAGTGTTGGGATTGATGCTCTAGATCTCGCGGATCATGTAGTTTGTAATTGTAATGTATAAACAATTTATTTATCTAATAAAATCTGAGACATTTTATTTGACATTTAGTAGCATTAACCCACAAAACCAATAAACTAAGATCTAAGGTTATCTCTTGTAACTTAAACATGTATGTGGAGACATACAAATGGATCATGTTTAAGAGATAACCTAAACAGTTTGTAAGGCTGGATAACTTATCCTTGTGACGTTACGAATACGACCCGCTTTGTAGTTGTTACAATTGTTGTAAAGTGCTACAAATGATCGGATTTTGATAATTCATTTAGAGACATGTGAGCGAGGGTGTTCTATACAAAGAGTTTGTATAAGATTGGATCACAAAATGAATAGTCTCACCATATAACACCGTTGATAGAAGAGACTTATATTTCACTAGGATGACCATAGGTGACTTGACCTGAATCTTGAGTGAGTTGTGAACTCTTGCCTATGAAGACAATCCTTTGATTTGCATGAGTGATAGTGGCCAATTTGCCGACTCAATATGCCTACTATTTTGGAGATTCGTCTGATTGAGGAGCTAGTAACACACCTACACAAAAGGAATTCACCCATTCAGTTAGAGTAAGTAGAAAAATTTCTCCCTTAAGGGCTGATTCCGAGGCTTGAGAAATGTGGTGTCACATCCTTTCTTGGCCTGAGAGGGGTTTGGTCATAGTTGGATTATGACTTATTGTTCATTTAAGGGATCAGTGGTACTTAAGGAGTTAGATGTAACTATAGGAGCAAAACGGTAATTTTGGACCTGCTGTACTTATGAGCAATTTGTGAAGGGTCATCGCACCGTTGATTAGTTATATCCAATGGATATAGAAAAATATCTACAATGCGAAGTACGCAACTGTTAGTCTCTAGTGGAGTGACCGACGATTAATGGAAGTTGGGTAATTTAATTAAAGAGTTTAAAATTATCCAAGTACCATTGGAGTTTCAATCTATAAGTCCATAAGGTCCCCTCGGTAGCTCAACTGGATTATTGAGAATCGAATTAATTTTGGATTAATTTGAATAGTCCAAATTAATTGGGAAAATTATATATATATATGATATAATTAATATAAATTAATTATATGTGATATAATTAAAATAATGTATTTAATTCATTATAATATAAAGTTTAATTTAAAAGGAAATAAATATTTGAATATGATTCAATATTATTTATGTGAATTGGATTTATATAAAATCTATAGATTATTTTTTAAATATGAATTTGATTTA
The DNA here is from genome assembly GCF_027475165.1 of Benincasa hispida. NCBI lineage: Eukaryota > Viridiplantae > Streptophyta > Magnoliopsida > Cucurbitales > Cucurbitaceae > Benincasa > Benincasa hispida. Next base: position 24,754,997 of record NC_143489.1, on the reverse strand, counting down.
TATTAAATTCTATAGATTTAAATGAGAGATTTTTAAACTATAGGTTATGTTATATTTGATGTAATATAAACTATAGGTTATATGTTATATTAAATATAATATGTGGTTGGTTTAATATATGGTATATATATAATAAGGTAGTTATTATATATATTTATATTAAATTATTTTAATTTTTTAAAATAAAATTCGAAAAGGAGGGATTTAAACTCCCTCCACCCTATTATCTCAGATTAACCATGAAATTAGTTTAACGTTTTTTGGGAGTTGGTTTTTTAGAGGGGTTCTTCTTCTTTTTCGCATAACGTTTTAGATGAGATCTTTGAGTTATTCCAAAATCTCTGGGTAAATCTACTTTCTCAAAATTTACTCTTCCCTCTTCCAAAAAATTAAGAGAAACCCACAAACTCCCTCTAATTCTCATCTGTATAGAGAATATCGAGGAATTCTTGTGGTAGTATCCAACCTAATTGGTTATTGGAGGTGCTATTTTTTAGGAGTTCGTGATCCAAAGGTTTCGAAGTGTTTGTGATTCAAGAAGAACCATGACTTCAAGGTAATTATCTAAACCTAATTTCCTCTCCTTTCTATTTTAAGCATGCTGTAAATCTAAATGCATATGGTTTCCGTCCTTTGGAAATTTACGTTTATGTGAAATATGAAAATTGGGATCCGAGTACGCTTTCGCACGGTTTTCACAAACCTTCAATTGCTATCAAAGCATAGGTTTTGAATCCCAATTTTCAATTTTTCAGAGTTAAATTCAAAGTTATGGTAGGTTTTCTATTCTTTGTTGAATTCATGGATGATGAATGTTTTTTTTTTTTTTGTTTTTTGCAATTTAGGATGTTTCGGGATTGGTCATGCTGCTTATTTTTTAAAAATTCGGTATTTAAGGGTCTAGTGTTTTTGGGCATATTCGCTATCGATTCTGTAATTTCTTTGTCCGGATCATTCGTGAATTGTTCCGGCAAAGATCTGGAGGTTTCGGGGCCAAAAATGGAGAAGAACGATGCAAAAAGCGTTGTACAAAAGCTGTTTTGTACAACAGCGCTATGACACTATACCCTAGCGCTGCAGCAAAGGAAAGCAGTTTCCATAGCACTGCAGCACTCCAAACGTACAGGCATTAATTAGATCGGCTGCAAGCAACGAGCGGTTTAGTGGTCCAAGCGATCTTAGACCGACGGTTCGATTCTCCAAGCGGTCCAATAGTTTTTTTTTTTTTTTTATCTTTCTTTCATCTGTTTTTAATTATTATTTGTAATAATTAGTTTTTTAATTAATTAAATTAGTACAATTATTATATTAATTTAATTAATTATTAGGAGCCCAATCCTGACCCAACTTATTGCTATTTAAATTATGCATTGTATGTATGATTTATTTTTATTATATATGTCATAATGTATATCATATAGAGAAAATCCCACTATAGGTCATACATTATTCATGCTTCATGATTATTATAAATGTTATAACATAGTTGCATGATTTAATTATAACATGCTCATACATCATATAATATAAGAATTATAATATATGAATGCATGCATTAATAACATTACCATGCATCATTTATATTATCATGATTATAATATATAGTTAATATGTATGGATGAATGTTGTTAATAATTTCATTACTTTAGTATATAAATATTATGTTTATTAAGTAATGAAAATGAGATTGCATGAAGGATGACACTACTTTAAATAATTTATAAATGTTATACTTTTTCTAAAGTATGTCATTTAGATTCAATCTTAGGTTTTAATTTGTTTCATTTTACTTCATAATAGTTATAAGTTTAATGAAATTAGAAATTAAAATCTATAATAAAGAATTGCATGCTCACATAGATTAAAAATCCTTTTATAAATAGTTTAAAATATGATTCACTTTAGACCTATGATCACATTATTTCTAATACGATTAGAAATAGGTTTAATCTTTTAATAAGTTTAATTGGATTAAATTGGTTAATATTAAAACATTAAATTTGTAACAAATGTATCTATAAGGGACCTTTGGCTAACATCGTTCTGTCTAGGCTGGGGTATTTAAGTTGACGAAAACGGAACACCTCTACCTAGGAATTGATATGGAAGTGAATTAGATAGATTTGTACAAGCATCCAATGATTGATTAAAGTTTATTAAAGTGTTTAATGAACGATAATCAATATTGTTAACTATCCAAAGTAAATGTTACATTGGGCAAAGTAAACAATCACTTAGTAAAATAATTAGCCGTATTTTTCTAAGTTAACTAACCCTAGGTAATATACTTAGTGGGAGGAAAATGGGGTATATGATACTTCATTTTTTCTGTCACATTTCTCCCTAAAAGTTCACATCGTGAGACCTATACTCGGCCTCGAGGCACCTTTGCTTGTGCCCCCTACGGGTGGTATTTGAATAGGTCAATATCAAGGTGAATGGAGAGAGTGTTTATAGTAAGTGGGAGGGGGATGTGTGTCAACACATCCCACTATCTCTGTCATTAGTTTGGAGTAACTTTCATGCTTGACCTCGAGGCACCTTTGCCTGTGTCCCCCTACGGATGATATTTATATGATTTTTTTTACTCAAACTTCAGAAATGGATATGACTGCTTTAGTTTTTACCCCAATCAGTCGACTCATTGGGGTAGAACTCTAGAATCTAAAATGAGGGGTTACATTTATAAGAAAAATGTTAAGCTAGTTAACAATTTTTTGGACCAAACAATGATGACTAACAATTATAGGAATAAGAGTTTTTCTAGTGTAATTATTGATTGAGATAGTCTCAATTCAGTGAAGGAGTAACGGTTCACCCTACAGTGGCTTTTATCCTGTCCCACTAAAGATATATTGCAAAATAGATGTCACATAGGGTACATTAATTATTTTGCTAAATTGATTGGTTGTTTAAAATGGGTAATGCTTGTGTAACTAATATAGATAAATTGTATGTTTCAGCAATATTCAATATGACATCTGCTACTTTAAACATGCTTGCCACCAATAAACTTAACGATGATAACTATGCTACGTGGAAAAACACTATCAATACAATTCTAAACATAGATGGCATACCATTTGTCCTGGTTGAGGAGTGTTTTCAAGTCCCACCTGTCAATGCCACCCAAAATGTTCAAGAGGCATATGAGCGATGGGTCTGGGTAAACGAAAAGGCCACAACGTATATCTTGGCAAGCCTATCTGAGGTCTTGGCCAAGGAGCATGAGCCCGTGCTCACTGCTTATGAGATCATGGAGTCCGTGAGATTAGACATGATGCGTTTAAGTACTTCTTTAATGCCCGCATGCCAGAAGGGCCTCTGTTCGAGAATATGTTCTGAACATGATGATCCACTTTAATGTGGTGAAGATGAATGAGTATGTCATTAATGAAGCTAGTCAAGTTAGCTTCATCTTGGAAACTTTATCTGAAAATTTCCTATAGTTGCATAGCATTGTTGTTATGAACAGGATTGACTATAATCTGACCACCTTGCTCAACGAGCTACAGACATACCAATCCTTGATGAAAGTCAAGGAACAGAAGGGTGAGGCAAATGTGTTCTCGTCCTTAAAGAAGTTCCACAGAGGTTCGACCTCTGGAATTAAGTTTGTACTCTCTTCTCTGGCACCAAAAACTGGAAGAAGACGAAGGGAGATCAAGAGAAGGTTGTTGGGTTGTATGTCCTAAAACTCGCAGTTTGTAAAGTTAAACATATTCTATTTGTTGGGGATGATGCCCTAAAGTCTCGTGTCCTGTAGTTTGTAAACACAGTTTTGTACGAACACTTGTGATGTATAATATACGATATTTTTTTCACTACTTGTCTTTGAACATTGGATATTTTATTTGCTTTACCACAAACCAATAAACAAAAATCCCTGGTTGTCATTATGTAACTTAAGCATGTATGTGGTGACATAAGAGTGGATCATGTCTTAAGAGATAACCAAAATGGTCTATAGTATATGGATATAGGAGAGAAACCTTATCTTGGTAACACTACGGATGCGGCCGTGGAATAGTTACAAGTATTATAACTTGCTACAGATGGTCTGATCCTGATAATTCATGTGGGGATGTGTGAGCGGGGGCGTCCTATATAAAATTTTTTTATAAGACCTAACCACGAAGTGTTAATGTCTCGTTATATAACGTCATTCATGATAGAGACTTCATTTCACTAGGATAACCATAGGTTCATAGGTAACATGACCTCAATCCTAAATGAGTTGGGAACTCCTGCCTTTGAGGGTGGTCCTTTGATTTGCATGGGTACAAGTGTTAGGTCGCTGACTGAAACCTACCACTTTGGGAATTCATCTGATTTAGGAGCTGGGAACTCAGCTACATAAGATGGAATTCACTTCTTTCCCGAAGCAGGGGTAAGTAGATAGATTGCTCCCTTAAGGGTTGATCCCGGGACTTAAACAATGTGGCATCACACACCTTCTCATGGCTTGAGAGGTGTCCACATATAGTAGGACTATGTTGTATTGTTCATTAGAGGGATCAGTGGTACTTAAGGAGTAAGATGTAACTACAGGGGCAAAACGGTAAATTGGCCTAGCTGTACTTACGAGCATATGTGAAGGGTTATCATACTATTGATTGGTTATATTCAATGGACACAGAAATATATCTGTGGTAAGGAGAGTTTAGCTGTCGGCCTTTAGTGGAATGCCTGACAGTTAACGAATGGTAGATCTCGTGGCTAAAGAGTTTAGTCAGCTATTCACGTACCGTTGGAGCTTCGAGCCATAAGTCCATAAGGTCCCTTTGGTAGCTCAATGGATTCAAGTTGAGAATCAGTTTTTGGGTCAGTTTGAAATGTTCAAATTGACAAGAGGGAGTTCGATTGTATATGATATGATTGACTTTATGTATGAGATACATTAATTGGAGGAAATTGGATATAAATATGATTTTTGTCTAGTGGAGAAGAAAACACTATGGTTGATATGTGATATTAAACTATAGGTTAATGAATATAATATGATTATATTTATTATTTTATTTTGACAATTATAGGATAATTGGACACTGTTTTCTCCGTAACCGTGCGTTAGTGGAAAGTTCTAATCAATTTTCGTAACTGAAGAATAAAATGAAAATCGTTTTCATTTTGCAAAGAACACAGATTTCGCTCAAGTGAAACGTAAACTGCCCATCGCTTAGTAAAATCAGAGCTATACGATAGGTCGAGTTTACTACACAATCGCTTACACGCGCGCGCTTCTAAACGATCACCTACGTTTTACTAAACGATCGCTTAGCGCTGAGCATTTACTAAACGATCGTATAGACGATTGTTGCCTTTTTACTACACGATTGTGTACACTCTTCTAAACGATCAGCCATTTTGTCTATATGATAGACTAAGCCTTCTCCCACTTGCTTGATCGTTGTATACGATCCTCTTTCCTTCTCCCCTCTACCAAATCCGAACAGAGCTCACTCTTTGGATTCTCACATCGAGAATACTAAGGGTTCCAAGTGGTGGTGTCGTCCCTATCTTCCTTCTGTTTGTGTGGAGATCGTTCGTGGTAGACGATCGGGTGTTGGTGAACGATAGCTTGACGTTCTAGCGAGAGCACCTGTTCCCTTAGAGAGAGCAAGAATTACCGAGGAGAAAAGTTCTTCAACTTGTATATATTCGTTCTCTTGTTCATTATTGTTCTAAACATGCCGGTAATTTATAATTTGATGCATATCTGTATGTTTGAATGTAAATGTGGTAAGTCTGTCACAATGTCTTTGGAAAGATCCGCTTTCGCTTAGAGGTACTATTGTATAAGAGTTCTTTCAATTGGTATTAGAGTCGAGTTTCTGATATTCCAAATTCATTGATGCAAAGGGTGGGTAAAAACATGCCTACTCTCTATTTAAGCGTTAATTCGTTTGTGGATGTGTGGATTAATGGAGTTTCTGAGATGAAACCTCGGTTTGTTAAATTCTTTTAATTTCAAGTTAATTGTAAGAGTCCCTGCGTTTTTGGGCATTATTAACTTCTATCGACTTTGTATTTAAGTTAGTTTGAGTCTTTGAGTCGTTCGTGAAGAAGCTTCATAGCAAGGGTTGCTGTTCTTCGATGATGAAGACGACCAAGTGTTGGTCGGGTCATATAGATGATGGGGTAGATGATCGTTGAGTATTGGATACTCGGGAGCTGTTTAACGCGCGCGCACTAGACGATTGTATAGCTCAACAAGCTTCATCGCTTGGTTATTGACTATACGATCGCGAAGTAAATCGCGTGGTAAATCGTTTACCTTTCGTGTGTTAAGTGATCGACTAGACGATCGGGCTTCGCAGCTTCGTTGTCATCTAAGCGATCGTTTAGCATCTGCACGTTATCGTCTAGTCTGCTAAGCGATCGTTTACCTTGCGAGCATTTACTAACCGATGGGAGCTTTGTCCGGTGGTTCAAGACCCGGTTCGTCTGTGAACCAGTTTACTCGATAGAAAAATGTAATAGATAGAGTTTTTATTTTCGGTTTTTGATGTGGTTCATCCCGGTCCATTAATCTATGTTAATATACATGGGATGTATTTTTTATTTATATGTCACATGGTATGCCATATAGAAGAAATCTCACCTTAGGTTATGCATTGGTCATGCATCATCTCTTTATTATAAGTATTAGAATTTAGAGAAGCATGATTTAAATTATGTAAGAGCATACTCATACATCATATAATATAAGAGTTATATTTATGCATGCATAAAGCATTGACATGTTAATCTTTATATTATAAATGTTATAGTATTAGGGTGTATGGAAAGCATGTGTGCTTGGTTGTTACTTGTATATAAAAGTTATGCATAGTAATGACCGAACATTGCATGAAGCATGACACATAGATTAAATTTATAATCGTTATAAACATCTAGTTGTGTAGCAATGTATGTTTTTGGTTGTTTCTTTTATAAAGGTCATAAAAAGAAATTAGATCTAAAATCAATAAGAAAGACATGCATGCTCACTTAGGTTTAATTCATGGTTTTAAAATGTTTAAAACTTGGATGAGTTAGACCTAAGATCACGGTTCTAATATGATTAATAACCTTAGGCTTTAATCTTTTAATCAGTTCAATAGGATTAAATTGACTAATAAAAGGTTAAAGTGTAGCAAATCTATCTATAAGGGACCTTTTGTCTAAGGCGGGTTCTGTCTAGGCTGGGGTATTTAAGGTGGCAGAAACGTAACAACCCTACTGGGAACCTACCTGGAAAGATGAATTAGATAGATTTGATGCATGCATGCAAGTTAAGGGCAGTCCGTTAAAGAGTTTAATGTGACTACTTGAACTTGTTTTATTTAGGTAGAACATTCAGTGGGGGGGTACTTGGGGCATTTGATGCTTCATTTACACCTTTCACGTTTCTCCCTTATAGTCCACACCATGAGATCTACTCTTGACCTTGTGGAACCCTGGGAGTGTCCCTCTAAAGGATGGTGTTTGGGTAGGTCAATATCAAGGTGGATGGAGAGAATGTTCATAGTAAGTGGGAGCAGGAAGTACGACAATATATCCCACGGTCTCTCTCGTTAGGTTGAATAAAGTTTCTGCGCATCGCCTTGAGGCACCCTAGGAGTGTCCCCTTATAGGATGGCAGTTTTGCGCGTTTCTTTACTTGATCTACTGTAAGAGGATAAGGTTACTTAGTCTCTTGTCCTAATTTTCTTTTTCTCTATGGTGGGCCCATTAGGGTGGGACTTTGGGGTCGAAAACGAAAGGTCACACTTACGCGAAATTGTTAAGGGTTAACAGTTCTATACCAAATAAATGGTGGTTGTTAGGTTCAGTTCCAAGAGTTGGTTCTGCCTAATGGTTAAGAATGTCTTATTCCAGTGAAGGGGCATCTGATCACGTCACTGGTGATGTTTGTCCTGCCTCGTTGGGGCATCATTGCAAAATAGAACTCTAATCACTTAGGATACTTGAAAACTGTTTTGCTAAAACTAATTGGTTAAAATGTGGTTTAGCAAAATCTGATAAAAGTTTGTTCGTTTTTTAACAACGATTTTAAAAATGGCTATAGCCACAATAGTTTTGTTAAGCGCCGAAAAACTGGCTGGTAATAACTATTCGAGTTGGAAACATACGATCGATGATACTCATCATCGAGGATCTGATGTTTGCCCTTATGGAGGTCTGTCCTTCTATTCCAGCTCCAAATGCCGCTTGAAATGTTCAGGAGGCGTACGAGTGACGAACATGGGCAAACGAGAAGGCCCGAGCCTATATCTTGGCCAATCTGAGTGACATTTTGGCCAAGAAGCACGAGTCCATGGTCTTAGTGCGTAAGATCATGAAGTCTCTGTGGGAGATGTTCGAACAATTGTCTGGACAGCTCAAGCACGAGGCTCTTAAATACATCTTCAACTCCAAAATGGAGGAAGGCACCTTTGTTCGTGAACACATGCTTAACATAATGGTCCATTTTAATGTGCTGGAGATGAATGGGTCTAGAATCAATGAGGGTAGTCAGATTAGCATAATCCTGCATTCTTTGCCAGAGAGCTTCCTTCACTTTGTTAGCAATGCGATTCTTAACAAAGTGGAATATACCTTTACAACTCTCATCAACGAGTTGCAGACATACCAATATTTACTGAAAAGTAAGGAAGGAAAAAGAGGTAAGGCAAATATTGCCTCGTCTTATAAGACGTTCCATAGAGGTTCAATCTTAGGGACGAAGTTTGCACCTTTTACTTCTAACTCTGGAAAGGGGAAGAAGAAGAAGGGTGGTAAAGAGAAAGGGAAAACGCCTGCTAACCTACCTCCTATCACCCAAAGAAGGCATTCGACGCCGGTTAATAAGGGAAAATATTTCCACTACAACCAAGACGGACACTGGAAGAGGAATCATCCTTGCTATTTGAAGGAAAGGAAGGCCGCCAAGGCTAGGGCCAAGGCGAACAAAGGTAAATGTGATTTACTTGTCCTCGAAACTTGTTTAGTGGAGAATTATGATTCTGCTTGGATAATTGATTCGGGTGCCACTAATCATGTTTGTTCTTTTTTCAAGGGATTGGATCGTGGCGAAAGTTGGAGGCTAGTAAGATGACGATACGAGTAGGCACCGGGCACGTCGTCTCAGCTGTGGCAGTGGGAGGAATCCAGTTAACTTTACAGAATAGATTTCTTGTTTTAAAAGATGTATTTATAGTTCTTGAGTTAAAAAGGAACTTAATTTCTGTAAAGTGCCTGTTGCAATGTAAATACAGTCTTTCGTTCAACAGTTTAGTAGTTTTCTTGGTGTTGTATGTAGATGATATTCTACTCATTGGGAATGATGTAGGTCTGCTGACTGCAGTTAAGAACTAGCTAGCAAACCAATTCCAAATGAAAGATTTGGGAGAGGCTCAGTTTGTTTTTGGAATATAGATCTTTCGAGATCGTAAGAAAAAAGTTCTAGCGCTGTCTTAGGCATTGTACATTGACAAGATGTTGCTCAAGTACTTGATGCAGGACTCCAAAAGGGGCCTACTGCCATTCAGACATAGAGTCACTTTATCTAAGGACATATGTGCTAAGCGCCTCAAGAGGTTGAGGAGATGAGACGGGTCCCATATGCATCTACCATTGGCAGTTTGATATATGCGATGCTCTGTACTAGGCCAGACATTTGCTACGCTGTGGGAATAGTCAGTAGGTATCAGTCTAACCTAGGCCAGGGTCATTGGACCGCAGTTAAGAACATCCTCAAGTATCTTCGAAGAACGAGGGACTACATGCTCGTGTATGGGTCTAGGGATTTGATCCTTACTAGATACATGGATTTTGACTTTCAGACTGATAATGGAAAAATCCACAATCCCATTTTGTGTTTTTCAATTTTCAATTTTCAATTTTTATTTTAAAAATAAAATTGATTTCAAAAATTAAAAATATAATTAATTTTACAAAATTAATTTCATAAATTAATTTTCTAATTAATAATAAATAAATAGATAATTAAACAATTTAATTAATTCTAATTAATTTAGTATCAAACATTAAATTAATTTTACACAAATTCCGTTTAATTCTAATTTGAACGTTTCAAATAAACTTATGCCGCTACTCTAAAGTTAATCCATTTACGAGCTAGTAGGGGCACCTCATGGACCTACAGATCATGGGCTCCAACGATCCGAGATTAATTGGCTAAACTTTTTGCACCGAGTTAATCTCCATTCGTTAACTAATGGGTCAGTCCACTAAAACCCATAGTTGCACTCCCCTCACTGTAGATATATTATGTCTACATAATTTAACCATAATTAGTAAGTTGACCTTTCACAGGTTGTTCGTAATAACGACTGGGTTAAATGTCTGTTTTACCCCCGAGATTGCGTCTTATTCCTTAAGTTTCTATTGGTCCTCTAATGAACAATTGATTTGTGATCCAGTCACTAAACCAGATGCCTCTCAGCCTAGTGAGAGTGTGGGTCCCCTTGTTCAAGACTAGGATTCAGTACTTAAGAGAACAACCTTTCTCCTTATCCTAAATCTAGTAGGCGTGAATTCCATCTTGCACCCTATGTCCCCAGCTATCTACTATTCTTTCTCCTGAAATGGGAGGCTTATTGAGCTGGCGCTGTTGAGCCAACACTCACCTATGCAAATCTAAGGATAATCCCGAATAAAAAAGAGTTCATAGTTAGCTCAGTATTAAGATCGAGTTACCTAGGTCATCTAAGCGAAATAGTCAGTCTTATACAGTAAACAACGTTATAAAGTAAGAGTGACTTATTTCTAGGTCCGATCTTATGCAAACTCATTGCATAGGATGCCTCTACTTGTCATGTCAGTACATGAACGAATCTGGATCACTTCGTTTGTAGTATCTTTACAACAACTTGTAACAACTACAAAGTAGGCCACATCCAATAGTGTTACCAGAATAAGGTACCCAACCTTAATCATGTACTATAGATCATTGAGCTATTTTCTCAAACTTGATCCATCTCCATGTCTCTACCTAAAGTTCAAGTATTCATATAATAACCGTGGATTTTAATTTATTGGATTTAGACTTTTACGTATGCAATTTAATAGAATCAATAATAAGTTTAGAATATGTTTATCTTTTATAAACTGCGAGTTTTAGGACATAAAACCCAACAATACTCCCACTTGAACTAAAACTCTAGTGGATCAATATATATACAAATATATACAATGTTGAGTTATACTGAGGGAAAAAAAAGTATAAATACAATAAACTAGGGCTTTAAATACTCATAAATTCTCCCACTTGCCCTAGTGATGAATAGCTCGTAGACCTAGTCCTACTAGGTGACCCTCGAACACCTTGGCCAAGAAGGCCTTTGTAAATGGATCAGCTAAGTTGTCTTGTGTGGCTACCTGCATGACAATCATGTATCCTCTGTGTACAATCTCCTTGATGAGATGTACTTCCGCTCGATATGGTTTCCACTTTTATGGCATCGAGGTTCCTTTGAATTTGAACTGCTCCACTGTTGACACAATAGAGGGTGACAGACAGGTGCATATTGGGAACTACTTCCAAGTCAGTTAAGAACTTTCTAAGCCATACTGCTTCTGTTGCTGCTTCATTTGTAGCTACATCAGCTTCCATTGTGGAGTTAGCAATGCATTTCTATTTGACATTTCTCCACACAACTGCTCCTCCATTCAGAGTGAATACTGACCACGAAGTTGATTTCCTAGAATCAATATCGGTTTGAAAGTTAGAATCAGTGTATCCAGTAAGGATAAGATCCTCAACACTATACACGAGCATATAATCTCTCGTTTTCCGAAGATACTTGAGAATGTTCTTAACAGTAGTCCAATGATCATATCCAGGATTGGACTGAAATCTGCTGACTATTCCAACGACATAACATATATCGGGACGAGTACACAACATTGAATACACTAAACTCCCTACTGCTGATGCAAATGAAATTCGTTTCATATCCTCAACATCTCGTCTATATAAGATGCTTGAGACAGTGCTAATGTTCTGTTCTTGTGATTCAGAACTATTTGGATCCCAAGAACAAACTGTGCTTCTCCCAAATCTTTCATTTGGAATTGCGTAGCCATTCATCTCTTATGTCAGCTAGGAATTCTACTTCATTCCCTATGAGTAGAATATCATCAACATACAACACTAGAAAAGCGACAATTTTGTTAACGATTTTCTTGTAAAGAGTTTAGCCACACTTAACGAATATTGATTAACTTGGTTAATGAGTTTAGCCAATTAATCTCATATTGTTGGAGCTTTTGATTTGTAGGTCCATTAAGTTCCACTGGTAGCTCATAAAGGGTATTGAGGTAATTAAAGTAATTTGAAATGTTCAAATTTCCTAAGGGAAAGAATATAATATATAGTGATACATTATAATATAAAGTTTATATTTTAATTAAACTTTATAATATAAATTTATTTTTGAATTTGATTCAAAATTAATTTATGGGAAAATTAAATATTTGAAGAAGTTCAAATATTAAATTTAATATGAGTAGAATTCAAATTAAAACTATAGGCTAAAATTAATGTGCATTAGATGCACATTAAAATTATAGGTAATATGAGAGAAAACATGATTGAATATGATTCAATTATAAGGTTAAATTAAATATGTGATATTTATTTTAATGATTAATTAATTGGAGTATTAATTAACTAATTAATTTAATTTAATTTAATTTGATTTAATTAAATTCATTGAATTAAAACTATATGTTATGAAAGAGGGATGTATTAGAATATGATTCTTATGCACGTTTAATTAAATATGAGATATTTATTTATTATTAATTAAATTTTGATTTAATTTATCTTTTAAATCAAATGAATTTATTGTATTTAATTAAATAAATTAAATTTGATTTAATTTATTGGTTAAATAAAATTTAAATAAATTTGTTGTAATAAACTCTTAAACTTGGGGAGTTATATGGGAGTGGGAGAGGGATCTTCTCCCAACTTCTTCCTCTCTCTAGTAAGTTCTATCTGCATCACAGAAGAAAAAAGTGATAGGCAGAATTTTCTGTCTGGGGCTTCTGGCTTTCTGAGATTTTTTGTTTGTTGAAAATTTCCTCTAAGGATTCCACCTCCTTCTACCTCACTAGCCCAAAGAGAATACTAGTGAAATCATTTTGGTGGTGTTCACTTGATTTATAGCAAAGGAGTCAAGATCGTAGATCCAAAAGTTGAAGCCCTTTAGAGTCATCAACGAAAATAAGAGATTCTAAATTTTATTTCCTCTGTTAATTTATTATTAAAACATGAAAATGCTTTAGATTTTTTTCCACTGTGCTTGGGATTTCAGCCCAACAGAGATTTGTTCTACTAAGTTGGAAGATAATCTTTATGTGCTAAGATCGTTAGCAACAAAGGCCCTCCTTAATACTGAACTGTTTAAAATTGTGGTAACTCAAAATAAAAGACAAAAAATTTCTCCTAAAGAAAATGCCCATCTTTGGCACCTAAGATTAGGTTACATAAACCTCAATAGGATGAGACATTAGTTAAGAATGGACTTCTAAGTGAGTTAAAAGAAAATTCTTAATCTGTATGTAAGTCAGTCTTGAAGGCAAAATGACTAAGAGAACTTTTACTGGAAAAGGCCACAGAGCCAAAGAGCCTTTAAAACTTTTACATTCAAACCTCTATGGTCCTATGAATGTTAAGGCAAGAGAAAGGTTTGAATATTTCATCACCTTCACTGATGATTATTCAAGGTGTGGGTGAAGGAACTCTTAACAAAGAGCTTCCATGAGCATGTTTGGATCTTTCTGATTTCATTGTGACCGAAATACAATGCATACATTCTAACAGATAGTTATGCAATTTAACACTAATTAACGACATGCTTTGATAAATAAAATACAAAGGATTGAGTTCATATACCATTTGAAGACTCTCTTCAAATTCAAACTCAGCACAGCGGAAGAACCTCGATGAACTCTATCACCAAGCAAATCAGTCGATGATAGCACGATCGTCTACACGAACGACAATAACACGAACAACCACGAGCAAGCAGAAGCAGGGATGACACCACTAGTTGGAGCCCTTGGTATTCTCGGAGTGAGAATCCAAAATGTGGTCTTTGGTGAATTTGGTAGAGGTCGGAGGAACAGGTTGATCGTGTAGACGATAAGCAAGTGGGAGAGTAAGCTATCGTATAACAGGGATGCTTATCGTTTAGACAAAGCTACACGATCGTGTAGGTTTTACTAAGCGATCGTCTAGTAATAGGTAAACGATCGTTTAGAAAATGCAGCACGCTAGGCGATCGTTTAGAGAAAGGCATGCAATTGTTTAGACACGGGTGTGCAATCATTTAGATGTTGAGACTCTATCGTATAGGTTCTCGGGTAAGTGATAAGACATTTTCACACTGATTGCGATTTTTTTAACTTTTTGCAAAATGAAACAAAATTTCATTTTATTCTTCGGTTACCATAACCGAATACGGCTTTTTCTACTAACGCACGATTGAGGAGAATGTTTTGGCCAATTATCTCATAATTAACCATTTTAATAATAAATGAATATAATCATATTATATTCTTACCCTATAGTTTGTTATCACATATCTACTATAGTAATTTCTCCTCCACTTGTAAATCATATTTATATCTATTTTCCTTAAAAAAATAATGTATTTCATACATTTAGCCAATTTTATCATATATAATCAAACTCCCTCTTGTCAATTTGAACATTTCAACTTGACTCAAATACTAATTCTTGACTTTATCCAAGCTACCTAGGGGACCTTATAGACCTGTGGCTCGAAGCTCCAACGGTACGTGAATAATTGACTAAACTCTTTAGCCACGAGATCCACCATCCGTTAACTGCCAGGCATTCCACTAAAAACCAACAGTTGAACTCTTTTTACCACAAATATATTTCTATGTCCATCGAATATAACCAATCATGAGTATGATGACCCTTCACAGATGCTCGTAAGTACAACTGGGCCAATTTACCGTTTTCCCATGTAGTTACATCTCACTCCTTAAGTACCACTGATTTCTTTAATGAACAATTTAACATAGTCCAACTATGTGTGAACACCTCTCAGGCCAAGATAAGATGTGTGGCGCCACATCGTTCAAACCTTGGAATCAGCCCTTAAGGGAGCTATCTATCTACTTGCCCCTACCTTGGGGAAGGAGTGAATTTCATCTTGTGTAGTTGATTTCCCAGCTCCCAAATCAGACGAATCCTCAAACTGGTAGGTTTGAATCGGTGACCTGGCTACTCGCACCCATACAAATCAAAGGACTGACCTCAATGACAGGAGTTCCCAACTCATTCAGGATTGAGGTCATGTTACCAATGGTCATCCTGGTGAAGTGAAGTCTCTGTCATGAACGGTGTCATATAACAAGACGTTAACACTTCTTAATCAGGTCTTATACAAACTTTTTGTATAGGATGTCCCCGCTCGCATGTCCTCTACATGAATGAACAGAACCAGACCATCTGTGACCAGTCACAACACTTGTGACCATTCTACAAAGCGGGCCGCATCCGTAGTGTTACCAGGATAAGGTTTCCTTCCTATATCCATATACTACAGATCATTTTGGTTATCATTCAAGACATGATCCACTTGTATGTCACCATATACATGATTAAGTTGCATACAAATAACCAAAGATTTTATGTTTATTGGTTTGTGGTAAAGCAAATAAAACATACAACTGAGCAAAATCCAGATGTGAAGTAAAATTCATATATTATACAATACAAGCGTTTGTAGAAACAGTTTACAAACTATAGGACACGAGAGTTTAGGGCATCAACCCCAATAATCTCCCACTTGTCCTAAAGCGAAGTGGGGTGTACATGAAACTAGTACAAAAAAATAAACTAGGGCATAAAAACCCAGTACAAGAAAATCTCCAACTTGTCCTTGTCCAGTCGTGGGCGATCTTGTAGACCCATGCTTCGTAGGTGACTTTCAAACACTATAGCTGTGAGAGCCTTCGTAAACGGGTTAGCAACATTGTGCTCAAAAGCGATCTTCGTGACGATCACGTCCCCTCGATACACTATCTCGCAGATCAGATGATACTTCCGCTCTATGTGTTTATCGCGCCTTTAACTCCTCGGCTCCTTGGAGTTCGCCACTGCTCCATTATTATCACAATATAGGGTAATGAGCCTAGGCATATCTGGAACAACTTCCAGTTCTGTCAAGAACTTCTTGAGCCAGATGGCCTTCTTAGCAGCTTCGCAAGCCGCTACGTACTCTACCTCCATAGTGGAGTCAGCGATGCATCCCTGCTTAGTGCTTCACCATACTACAACTCCTCCGTTAAGAGTAAAGATTGACCCTGATGTGGACTTGCGAGAGTCCTTATCGGTCTGAAAGTTAGAATCTGTGTATCCTGTAAGAATCAAATCCCTAGATCCATACACAAGCATGTAGTTCCTCGTTCTTTGAAAATTCTTGAGGAGGTTCTTCATTGCGGTCCAGTGACCCTGGCCTGGGTTAGACTGATACCTACTGACTATGCCCATAGTATAGCAGATGTCTGGATGAGTATAGAGCATCGCGTACATCAAACTGCCAACGACAGACACATATGGGACCCGTCTCATCTTCTTAACCTCTTGAGGCGTCGTAGGACACATGTCCTTAGGCAAAATGACTCTATGCCTGAATGGCAGTAGGCCCCTCTTGGAGTCCTGCATCGAGTACTTGAGCAACATCTTGTTAATGTACGATACTTGAGATAGTGCTCGCACTTTGTTCTTATGATCTTGAAAGATCTGTATACCTAGAACAAACTAAGCCTCTCCCAAATCTATCATTTGGAATTGGGTCGCTAGCCAATTCTTAATTGCAGTTAGTAAACCTACATCATTCCCAATGAGTAGTATGTCGTCTACGTACAACCTAAGAAGACTAATGAAGCATTGATGATCTTCTTGTAGACACAAGGTTCATTAACATTTTGGTCAAAGACATACGACTTGATCGCAGTATCAAACCGTATGTTCCAAGATCTAGACGCCTGTTTTAGCCCATAAATGGACCGATTCAGTTTGCAAACCTTTTTCTCTTGACCTTGGGCTATGAATCCCTCGGGTTGCACATATAAATGGTCTCTTCAAGATTCCCATTCAAAAAGCCATCTTGACGTCTATTTTTCAGATCTTATAATTATAATAAGCTTCAATGGACAAGAGGATGCGAATCGACCTTAACATGGAAACAGGCGAGAAAGTCTCCTCATAGTCGACTCCATCTACCTAGGTATAACCCTTTGCCACAAGTCGAGCCTTGAAGGTCCGTACCTTCCCATCAACACCTCGTTTGTGCTTGTAGATCCATTTACAACCTATAGGTCTTACCCTATCAGGATGATCTACAAGATCCCATACTGAGTTGAAGTACATCGACTCCATCTCGAGATCCATGACTTTGACCCATTCATCCCGGTCAACATCCTCCATTGCCTTATGATAAGATAATGGATCCTCAATGTCGCCATCTGCTACCATAGCAAGAATTTCCATGAAACCCAGTTAGCAAACGGGCGGGTTCAGAAACCTCTCACTACGTTGAGGTTCCCTCAACTCTAGAGGTGGAACCGACCTACTAGATAAAATTCCATCAATAACTCTTGTTGAAGTTTTAGTAGTTTTATTGCAATGCTCACACAACACGACTTTACTTCGTGGACTGTGCTCCCTTATATAATCATCCTATAGGAAAGTAGTGTTCGTTGACACAAACACCCTATTTTCTGATAGATCATAAAAATAACCCCCTCGTGTACCTTTGGGGTAGCCTACTCGCATCGTAATCTCACCAGCCTCCAATTGTCGCCAAGATCTAATCCCCTGAAAAGAAGAACAAATAGAATTAGTAGTGCTCGAATCAATTATCCAGGCAAAATCATCATTCTCCAATAAACAAGTTTCAAGTACAAGTAAATCATATTTACCTTTATCTTCCTTGGCCTTAGCCTTGGTGGCCTTCCTTTCTTTTAGCCAGCGAGGACAATTCCTCTTTCAGTGTCCATTTTGGTTACAGTGAAAACACTTTTTCTTTTCAACCGGTGGACGCCTTCTTGGGGCGATGGGCGGCGGGTTAGCAGGCGCCTTCTCTTTTCCCTTACCACCCTTCTTCTTCTTCCCATTTGTAGAGTTAGAAGTAGAAGGTGCAGACTTCGTCCCTAAGGTCGAACCTCTATGAAATGTCCTGGAGGATGAAACAACATTTTGCTCACCCTTATTCCTCTCCTTACTTTCGAGTAAAAATTGGTAGGTCTGCAACTCGTTGAGGAGAGTTGTATGTTATATTTCACTCTGTTAAGAATCATATTACTAACAAAGTGTAGGAAGCTCTCCGGCGAAGAATGCAGGATTATGCTACCTGACTACCCTCATCGATGGTACACCCATTCAACTCAGTCACATTGAAGTGGACCATCATGTTAAGCACATGTTCACGAATAGAGGTGCCTTCTTCCATTTTGAAGTTGAATATGTACTTAAGAGCCTCACACATAAGCTGTTTAGACGGTTGTCCAAACATCCCCCGCAGGGACTCTATGATCTCACGTGCTGAGACCATGGGCTCATGTTTTTTGGCCAAGACTTCAGTAAGACTTGCCAAGATGTAGACTCGAGACTTCTCATTCGCCTGTGTCCATCGCTCGTATGCCTTCCGAACATTTCGAGTGGCATTTGAAGCTGAAACAGGAGGACAGACCTTCGTAAAAGAAAACATGAGATCCTCGATGATAAGAATCGTCGTGATCATGTGTTTCCATGTCGAAAAATTGTCGCTAGTTAATTTTTCTACACTAAGCAAAGCTAATGTGGCTGTTGCCATATTGAAAACTTATTGCTGAAAATACGAACAAAACTTTTTTAGATTTTTCTAAACCACGCTTAATTAATTAGTTTTGCAAAATAGTTTCAAGTACCCTAAGTGAAAGACTTCAATTTTGCAATGATACCTCAGTGAGGCAGGACATGAAAATGGGGCATTCTATGTAGAGTTTATATAAGACTGAACCATGAAATACTCACTTTTTACGTTCTGAATGCCGTTTAATGTATAAAATTGACTATTTCGTTAATTGATGACCTAGGTAACTTAATCTTAATCTTGAGCTAACTATGAACTCCTGTTCACTTGGAATTATCCTTAGATCTGCATAGGTGAAGGCAGCTCATTATGGCTAGCCTAATAAACCTCCCATTTCAGAGGTAAGATCAGGTGGATAGCTAGGAACATAGGGTGTAAGACAGAATTCACTCCTACTCGTTATAGGGATAGTAGATAGGTTGTTCCCTTTAGTACTGAATCCAGGTCTTGAATAAGGGGCCCCACCCTCTCATTGGCCTGAGAAGGGTTCGGTTTATAGGTTGGACCTTAAATCAATTGTTCATTAGAGGATCAATGGAACTTAAGGAATAAGATGTAGTCTCGGGGGTAAAACAATTTTTATGACCTAGCCAAGATTACGAATAACCTGTGAAGGATTAGCTTACTAATCATGGTTATATCATATGGACACAAATATATCTATAGTGAGGGGAGTGCAGCTATAGGACTATAGTGGAATGACCCGTGAGTTAACAAATATTGATTAGCTCCATTTAAAGAGTTTAGCCAACTAATCTCGGATCGTTGGAGCCCATGATCTATAGGTCCATTAGGTTCCCCTACTAGCTCATATGGAATAAACTTAGAATAGTATGATAGAATAATTTGAATTGTTCGAATTAGGTGAAGAGAGAGAAACCGACAAGTATATGTGATATAGTGGTTGGTTTTTTAGTTTAGAGATACAAATTTAATATTTAAATGTGATTTAAATATCAAGAATATGAATACGTTCATATTCGGTCAAAGATGTAAAAAGTCAAAGAGTTGAATTTTGACTTTGAAAAGTCAAACTTTGACCGGCCTATATTCCAATGTGATTTGAATTTTGAGAAAATGAATGTGGACTCATGCTCGGGAGGTTAAAATCAGTCAACACGAAAAAAATCATAAAAAGTCAAAATGTTGACTTTTTGGTCAAAGTTTGATTTTGACAAAATGACTATTTTGCCCTTTGACTGAAGTTAGTGGAAAAATCCAAACTTTTGTTGGATAATTCCACTAACAAAATAGTGGGCTAGATGTTGGCTTATAGTGGAGACATTAAGCCCACTTAGATAGTGAATTCTAGGTGTTGGGTTTTTATGAAGTTGTTTCATGCAATTTTGCATGACCCTTTTTTTTTATAAATATGGGCTTTTGAATTTGGATTAAAGACTTTTGGACATTTTGCAAGAATTAGTTTTTAATAAAATTGGGCTGAAAAAACCTAAACCCAACCCAAAATTCATTCTTCTATTTCCATCTTTTTCTCTCTCTCGAGTTCTTCATCCATCGGGTCCCACAACCTGGTTCTGAGTCCAGAGGATAGTAGGTTAGCTGTAGTGGTTGTTCGATTCGTGTTTGAGCAGAGATAAACGAGTTTCGGGAGCTTCAAAGGTTATGTTTCTAAAAACCCTAATTAATTGATTTAGGGTTGTATGTTTAATTTATGCAATTAGAGTAATGTTGTTCCTCTTTTCCGCTACGCATGGCTACTTTTCCATCAGAACAAACGTCATCAGTGGGGTGATTAGATGCCCCTTCGTTGGAATGATACATTCTCAACCATTAGGCAGAACCAACTCTGGAACTGAACCTAACAGCCACTATTTTTCAGTCCAGAACTGTTAACCTTTAACAATTCCGCATAAGTGTGACCCCTCGCTTTCGGTGCCAGAGTCCCTCCCTAATAAGCTAATCGTAGGGAAGAAGCAGATTAGGACAGGAGACTAAGTTACCTTATCCTCTTATAGGAGATCAAATAAAGCGCAAAACTGCCATCCTTTAGGGGGACACTCCCAAGGTGCCTCGAGACGATGCGCAGTACCTTTATTCAATCCAACGAGGGAGACCGAGGGATATGCTGTCGCACTTCCTGCTCCCACTTACTATGAACACTCTCTCCATCTACCTTGATATTGACCTACTAAACACCATCCATTAGGGGGACATGCCAAAGGTGCCTCGAGGCTGAGGGTAGATCTCATGGTGTGGACTATTTAGGTGAAATGTGAAAGGTTTAAGTGAAGCATCTTATGCCCCAAGTACCTCCAACTGAATGTTCTACCTAGGGATTCATTAACCTAGACAATTCGGCTAATGATTTTAGTCTACGTCGTCTTTTTAATTCCCGTTCGTAAACAACTTTTGTCTATGAATTATGAATAAGTTCAAGTAGTCACATTTAAACACTTTAATGGACTGTCTTTAACTTACATGCATGCATCAAATCTATCTAATTCACCTTTTCAGGTAAGTTCCCAAGTAGGGGTATTATGTTTCCGTCAACTTAAATAACCCAGCCTAGACAGAATCCGCCTTAGACAAAAGGTCCCTTATAGATAGATTTGCTACACTTTAACCTTTTATTAGTCAATTTAATCCTATTAAACTGATTAAAAGATTAAAGCCTTAGGGTTGCTAATCATATTAGAATCGTGATCTTAGGTCCATGTGATCCAAGTTTTAAACATTTTAAAACCATGAATTAAACCTAAGTGAGCATGTATGTATTTCTTATTACTTTTAGTTCTAATTTCTCTTTAACTTAAAAAAAAAAAACTAAAAAAAATTGCGCACAACTAGGTGTTTATAACACTTATAAAGTAACTTATGTGTCATGCTTTATGCAATGTCCAATCATTACTATACACAACTTTTATATACGCATAATAACTAATCAAACATGCTTTCCATTCACCCTTATACTATAACAATTATAATATAAAGATGATGCATGTCAATGCTTCTTATGCATGTATAAATATAACTCTTATATTATATGATGCATGAGCATGCTCTTATATAATTAAATCATGCTTCTCTAAATTATAACATTTACAATAAAGAGATGATGCATGACCAATGCATAACCTAAGATGGGATTTACTATATGTGCATACCATATGACATATAAACACCATACACTGCATGTATTAAACTAAGGATTAATGGACCGGGATGAGCCTTTCAAAAACCGAAATGAAATATCACTAACTATTACATTTTCCATCGAGCAAGCCGGTTCACAGGCGAACCGGGTCTTAAACCGCAAGGAGAAGTCCATCATCTAGTAAATGCTGAAGGTAAACGCCCAATGCGCAGTAGACAATAGGCGCAAAAGCTAAACGATCGCTTAGACGATAACGAGATTGCGAAGCTTGATCATCTAGGCAACCGCTTAACGCGGCGAAAGGTAAACGATTTACCATGCGTTGCTAAGCGATCGTTTAGTCAGTTACTAAGTAATGAAGCTTGCTGAGCTAAACAATCGTCTAGTGCGCACGTGTGTTAAACGATACGTAAGCATCCTATCGTCTAAACAACCCAATACTCAGCGATCGCTTACTCCATCGTCTATATGACCCGATCAACCCTTGATCGTCTCCTTCCTCGAAGAACTACAACTCTTGCTCTGATCTTCTTCATGAACGACTCAGGACTCAAACTGACTTTGAATTACAGACTCGATAATGATTAATAATGCCCAAAAGCGCAGGGGCCTTTACAATCAACCGAAAATGTAAAAGAATTAAATCAAACCGAGGCTAACATCCCAGAAAACTCCATTAATCTGCACATCCACAACAATTTAACGATTAAACAGAGCAGATATACACCCATCAAGAATGTATATGCAATTCGTTGCAACAATGAAAATGGAATATCAAAACCTGACTCTAATACCAATTGAAAGAACTATTAACGAAGAGCTTCCATGAGCGCATTCAGATCTTTTCGATTTCATTGTGGCCAAAATACAATACATACATTCTAACATATAGTTATGCAACTTAATGCTAATTAACGACATGCTTTGGTAAATAAAATACAAAGGACTGAGTTCACATACCAGTTGAAGACTCTCTTCAAACTCGAACTTAACGCAGTGGAAGAACCTCTACAAACTCTATCGTCCAACAAATCAGTCGGCTACGACAGCATAATTGTTTACCCGAATGGCAGCAACACGAACAAGTACGAGCAAGCAGAAGCGGGGACGAAACCACCAGTTGGAGCCCTTTGTATTCTCTGAGTGAGAATCCAAAGTGTGGTCTTTAGTGAATTTGGTAAAGGTTGGAGGAACAGGCTGATCGTGTAGACGATAAGCAAATGGAAGAGTAAACTATCGTATAGCAGGGATGCTTATCGTTTAGACAAAGCTACACGATCGTGTAGGTTTTACTAAGTAATCGTCTAGTAATAGGTAAATGATCATTTAGAAAATGCGGCATGCTAGGCGGTCGTTTAGAGAAAGGCGTGCAATTGTTTAGACGTGGGTGTGCGATCGTTTAGACGATGAGACTCTATAGTATAGGCTCTCGAGTAAGTGATCAAGATGTTTTCACACTGATTGCAATTTTTCGAACTTTTTGGCAAATGAAACAAAATTTCATTTTATTCTTCAGATACCATAACCGAATACGGCTTCTCCCACTAATGCACAATGGAGGAGAATAGTTCGGCCAATTATCTCATAATTAATCAATTTAACAATAAATGAATATAATCATATTATATTCTTACCGTATAGTTTGATATCACATATCTACTATAGTAATTTCTCCTCCATTTGATATAAATCATATTTATATCCAATTTCCTCTAAATTAATGTATCTCATATATAAAGTTAATTATATCATATTTAATTAACTCGTTCAATTATATCATATATAATCGAACTCCCTCTTGTCAATTTGAATATTTCAAATTGACCTAAAAAATGACTCTCAACTTGTATCCAAACTACCAAGGGGACCTTATGAACCTATGGCTCGAAGCTCCAACAGTACGTGAATAGCTGACTAAACTCTTTAGTCACGATATCCACCATCTGTTAACTACCAGGCATTCATCTAAAGACCGACAATTGAACTCTTCTTGCCATAGATATATTTCTATGTCAATTGGATATAACCAATCATCAGTACGATGACCCTTCACAGATATTCCTAATTACAGCAGGCCAATTTACTATGTTGCCCCTGTAATTACATCTCACTTCTTAAGTACCACTGATCCATCTAATGAACAATACAACATAGTCCTACTATGTGTGAACACCTCTCGGGCCATGAGAAGGTGCGTGGCGCCACATCGTTCAAGCCCTGGAATCATCCTTTAAGGGAGCTATCTATCTATTTACCCCTGCCTCGGGGAAGAAGTGAATTCCATCTTGTGTAGCTGAGTTTCCAGCTCCCAAATCAGGCAAATCCCCAAAATGGTAGGTTTGAGGCAGCGTTCTGGCCACTCGCACCCATGCAAATCAAAGGACCGCCCTCAATGGCAGGAGTTCCCAACTCAATCAGGATTGAGGTCATGTTATCTATGGTCATCCTAGTGAAGTGAAGTCTAAGTTATGAATGGTGTTATATAACGAGACGTCAACACTTCGTGATTAGATCTTATACAAACTCTTTGTATAGGATGCTCCCGCTCGCATGTCCCCTACACGAATGATCAGGATCAGATCATCTATGACAAGTCACAACACTTGTGTCCACAAAGCGGGTTGCATCCGTAGTGTTACCAAGATAAGGTTTCCTTCTTATATCCATATACTACAGACCATTTTGGTTATCACTCAAGACATGATCCACTTGTATGTTACCACATACATGCTTGATTCACATACAAATAACCAGGAATTTTATGTTTATTGGTTTGTGGTAAAATCTAAATGTGCAAAGTCAAGTAGTGAAGTAAATAGGACGCCCCATCACAAGTATTCGTACCCCTACACGAATGATCAGGATCAGATCATCTATGACAAGTCACAACACTTGTGTCCACAAAGCGGGTTGCATCCGTAGTGTTACCAAGATAAGGTTTCCTTCTTATATCCATATACTACAGACCATTTTGGTTATCACTCAAGACATGATCCACTTGTATGTTACCACATACATGCTTGATTCACATACAAATAACCAGGAATTTTATGTTTATTGGTTTGTGGTAAAATCTAAATGTGCAAAGTCAAGTAGTGAAGTAAATATCATTTATATTATACATCACAAGTATTCGTACAAATTTGTTTACAAACTACTGGACACGAGACTTTAGGGCACAAACCCCAACAGATAGTTGGTAGATATCAGTCAAATCCAGGATTATATCACTGGACTGCTGTTAAAATTATCCTCGAGTATCTTCAGAGAACGAGGGACTATATGCTCGTGTAGGGGTCTAGAAATTTAATCCTTACAGGATACACAAACTCCAATTTTCAGACTGATAGGGATTCTAGAAAATTCACTTTAGGACCAGTGTTCAATCGAGAGGCTGTAGTCAAAAGAAGCACCAAATAACAGGGCATTGCTGACTCCACCATGGAGGCAGAGTATATAGCAGCTTGTGAAACTGCCAAGGAGGCTGTTTGGCTCAAGAAGTTTTTGACTGATCTAGAAGTAGTTCCAGACATGTCAAAATACATCACTCTTTATTATGATAATCGTGGTGCCTTGGCTAATTCCAGGGAACCTAGGAGTCACAAACACGGGAAACACATAAAGCAAAAGTATCATTTGATACGAAATATTGTGTATCGAGGCAACATGATCATCACGTAGATAGCTTTGGCGCACAATGTTACTTATCTATTTACAAATGCCCTTACGAATAAGGTGTTTGAGGGTCACCTGGAGAATATGGGTCTACGAGACAGGCCACATCTAATCTAGGGTAAGTGGAAGATTTGTATTGTATGCCCTAGTTTCTTGTTTTTTGCGTATTTTTGTAATAGTTTGACTTTTATGATGTATACCCCACTAGCTTTAGGATAAGTGGGAGATTATTGGGGTTGATGCCCTAAATCTCGTGGGTTATGTATTTTGTAATTGTAATGTACAAATAATTTATTTATCTGATAAAATCTGAGCCATTTTATTTGACATTTAGTAGTATTAGTCTACAAAACCAATAAACTAAGATCCAAGGTTATCTTTTGTAACTTAAACATGTATGTGGAGACATGTAGGTGGATCATGTTTAAGAGATAACCTAAACGGTCTGTAGTAGATAGATAAGGCTGGGTACCTTATCCTTGTGACACTATGAATACGACCCACTTTGTAATTGTTACAATTGTTGTAAAGTGCTACAAATGATCTGACCTTGATAATTCATGTAGAGATATGTGAGCGAGGGTGTCCTATACAAAAAGTTTGTATAAGACCGGACCACGATTATATTGCTCCCTTAAGAGCTAATTCCGAGGATTGAACAATGTGGCGCCACCCTCTTTTGGCTCGAGAGGGGTTTGGTCATAGTTGGATTATGACATATTGTTCATTAGAGGGATCAGTGGTACTTAAGGAGTTAGATATTACTACAGAGACAAAACGATAATTTTGGTCTAGCAGTACTTACGAGCAATTTGTGACGGGTCACCGCATCGTTGATTGGTTAGATGCAATGGATACATAAATATATTTGAAATGAGATGAGTGCAGTTGTCGGTCTTTAGTGGAGTGACCGGCAGTTAATGGAAGTTGGGTAATCGAATAAAAAAAGTTTAATTAATTATCCAAGTACTACTGAAGTTTTAATCTATAGGTCCATAAGGTCCACTCGATAGCTCAACTGAAATTATTGAGAATCGAATTAATTTTAGATTAATTTGATTAGTTCAAATTAATTTAGGAAATTAGTTATATATGATATAATTAATATAAATTAATCATATGTTATATAATTAAAATAACGTATTTGATACTTATAATATAAAGTTTAATTTGAGAGAAAATAAGTACTTGAATTGATTATTTTTTAAATATGAATTTGATTTATATTAAATACTATAGATTTAAATGAGAGTTTTTAAACTATATATTATGTGATATTTGATATAATATAAACGGTAGGTTATATGTTATATTAGATATAACATATGGTTAATTTCATATATGGTATACATATAATAATGTAGTTACTATATATATTTATATTAAATTGTTTCATGTTTTGAAAATTAATTTTTTACATTAAATTCAAAGGGGAGGGAGTTATCGTAACTCTTTCCACCCCATTATCTCAGTTTAACTGTGAAATTGGTTTCACATTTTTTGTGAGTTGGTTTTTTAGAGGGATCTTCTTCTTCTTTTTAGATGAGATCTCTGAGTTATTTCAAAATCTCTCTGCAACTTTACTTTTTTAAATTTTACTCTTCACTCTTCCAAAGAATTAAGAGAAGCCCACAAACTCCATCTGATTCTCATCCCTATAGAGAATACCGAGGATTTTTTGTGGTAGTATCCAACCTAATTGGTTATTAGATGTATTGTTTTTTTTGGGAGTTCCTGATCTAAAGTTTCGAAGTGTTCGTGATAACGGAGAAGGATTCAAGAAGAATTGTGACTTCAAGGGTAATTATCTAGACCTAATTTCCTCTCATTTCTCTTTTAAGCATGCTATAAATCCAAATGCCTATGGTTTCCATCCTCTGTAAATTTACGTTTCTGTGAAATATGAAAATTAGGATCCAATTATGCTTCTGTACGGTTTTCATAAACTTTCAATGAGAATGGCCATACTAAGAATCGATGCTTTGAGATTGCGGGTTACCTAGAATGGTGGGATCAGAATCGAAAGGAGTACAAAAAGACCACGATAGCAGCTATTGTGGAAACAAAAATTGAAGATGATGGTGCCACAAAGATCACAACATTGGTAGCCACTACAGATAATGGAGGTACAAAACATTTTTGCACCTATTAACAATAGTATATGGATAATAGATTCTGAAACGACTGATCATATGACATTTGTGTCTAGACATGTCTCACATTTAAAAAAAAAAAAATCCTCAAATAGGGTTGTATCTATAGCTAAGGTAACATAGTTTCAGTTCTAGGAGAAGGGTCATTAACCTTAAATAATAATTTGAACTTAGAATCTGTTTTAGTTGTTCCAACATTGGAATACAATCTTTTCTTTGTTTCTCAAATAACTGCAACCTTATCTTGCATTGTCATTTTTTTGCTTGAATTTTGTGTTTTTAAGAGCATCCAAACAAGAGAGACAATTGGTTATGGTGTTAAGCAAGTAACGCTGTATTACTTGGATTTACGCCCAACATATTCCACCAATTTGAAGCAAGCATTTATAGCAGAACTGCCTAAAACAGATAAACAACAATGTGATCTCTGGTTGTGCCATCGACGATTAGAACATATTTTCCTTATGTATCTAAAAAAATTATTTCCAAATTTATTTACTACGCGTGATGTTTCTGATTTTCATTGTGATGTCTATGAACTTGCAAAAAGTCATTGTTCTTCTTTTCCTTTGAGTTTGAATAAGAGCCCTCTTCCTTTGATGATTATACATTATGATCTTTGTGGTCCATCTAAAGTTCCAACTTTAAATGGATCAGGTTGGTTTGCTAAATTTATTGATGATTGTCCCAAAATGACTTGATTATACTTGATGAAGTCCAAAGGCGAGGTAACTTTATTATTTAAAAAAGATTTAATAAAATGACTGAAACTCATTACAATACAAAGGTGCAAGTTCGTCGTAGTGATAATGAGGGAGAATATAAAAGTTTGGATCTTCAACAATATCTTGAGGCATATGGAATTATTCATTAAACAACTTATGTTGACACATCTAGAAAAAATGGCACTACTGAGTGGAAAATTCAACACTTATTAGTAGTTGTTAGAGCGTTATTGATAACTGCTCATATGCTGTTATCATATTGGGGGGAAGGAATCACATTTGTAACATACCTAACTAATCAAGACGAATGCGATGCATACAGTACGTGGGGCTAATTCCTCAGATGTCTGTGAGCGTCCAGCCAATTGCTCGCACATGTTTTCTTAGAACGCTCATCAACACATTCTCTTGGTCTTCATTAAGTTCCGAGGAAATAATTACTGGCAACTTCCCATTTTGCCCCAAAAATGCATACTGTGGTTTGGCAGGATCTTCAATTCCATTATTGGTGGTTCTATTAAGGACGGTTGCGTTGTTTTTCTTTATTTTTTTTTTGTTGGCTCCTCTTCTTGGGTTGCGCTCATCTCAACTTCCTTGTTTGTTTTTTTTATGATCGCATTACATGCAGCAATGGATGCGCTTGTATCCTTTTCTTCATTCTCTTCGTCAAGTTTTTCTTCTTCAGTCAAATTCTGGTCATTGTCAGATTCATGCAGGTCTTCTTTATCAGGAAACTTCATGGCATGGATTATGCCAAACTTGAGCTTCTGTTCATTTATGCTCAAAGTGATCTTTCCTTTGTGCACATCAATCTGGGCACGACATGTTGATAAAAATGATCGCCCCAGGATGATGGGCACATCTTCGTTGGCTTCGTAATCTAAGATGATGAAGTTGGCTGGTAGAATAAATTTGTCGATGGTGACCAGCACGTCCTTCACCTTCCCCTCTAGATGCACTAGAGATCTATCTGCAAGTTGAAGAGTCACAGTCGTCAGCGCAAGTTGCCCCACATTTAGTTGCTTAAAGATTGACGAGGCATCAAATTGATGTTGGCTCCAAGGTCACACAATGCTTGCCTAATGTACAGTCCTCCAATGGAGCAAGGTATAGTAAGGCTCCCAAGATCACTCATCTTTGGTGGAATTATTTATTTCGAGCCTTGCGTTAAAGCCACTGCGGCTAACTTACCAGTGCCCTTTTTCTTAGTTACCATATCCTTTAGAAACTATGCATAAGCAGACATCCCCTCAATCGCTTCACTGAATGGAATATTAATATGTAATTGTTTTAACATAGATAATAAGCATTGGTATTGTACCTCATCATTTTTTTTTCTTTCTGAGTCTCCGCGGGAAAAGTGGTAACTGCACTCTCACGGTCCCCTTTTCTGTTGGCTTAGAGGTAGACGTAACTTCTAGCTCTATCACTTCTTTTTCCCTTTCTTCTTCTTGGGTCACCGCAATTTTAGGTTCCAATGCAATGTGAGCAGTCCGACTAGGCTCCTTTCTTTCTCCATCCACAGTTTTTCCACTCCGCAATGTCACAACCTGACATTACTCTTTACCTGATCCCCCTGAGTTGCGTGGGAGTTCTGTTGAATGCGGCACAGCCCCTTGTGGTCTACTCTTTAGCTCGCTTGCAATCTAGCCCATCTGTAACTCGAGATTGCTGATGGACGTAGCCTGACTCTGAAGCACAATTTCATTTTTCTCTATGTACTGCTTCAATAAAATTTCCAAGGAGGAAGATTGCGGTGGTTGTTAGCTACTAGCCTGATTGCTTGTCTGACCGTTATTCCGTGGGAAGAATCTAGGTAGCCCTTCTTTTTGCACCACAGGTTGGAAAATTCTGCTGCTGATTCTTCCATGCAAAATTGGGTGGCTTCTCCACCCGGAGTTGTAGGTATTAGAAAAGGGATTATTTTTCACAAAGTAAATAGACTGTGGATTCTGTGGGCATTCTTCCATTGCGTGTCTGTCACCACAAGTTGCACACCTTGCAGTGTTTTGATTAATTGCGTTTACTTATCCTATTTGCGATGTTGGACTGTTGATCACAATTCCTTGAATTAAGTTCATCATTGCGGTCATCTGATTCTATAGTGAAGCAATAACACCATTATTTGCGTCGTTATCCTTTATTCTCAGTCTCTGATCACTCTCTCTCCAATCTTCGTGGTTTTTAGAGATACGATCCAAGATGTTCTTAGCCTCGTCATACGTCTTGTCCAGCCAGACCACAAGCAGCTGCTGCATTGGCAGCGGTTTGGGGAGTGGGATTTAAACTATGATAAAAGTTTCCATTTGAAGGTAGTCTGGCAATCCATTGTGTGGACAATCCCGGACCAACCTTTTAAACCTCGCCCAGACATCGCTGAACGATTTGTCCATGTCTTGTTTAAAATTGGCGATTAGTTTCCTTCGTCGAGCATTATCAGTAGGTGGAAAATATTTCTTCATAAAATTCTCTACGACTTGTTCCCATGAAGTGATCTCACCCGACATGAGGGAATACGCCCATTTTCTTGCCTGATCACATAGAGAAAATGGAAACAGAGTTAGTCGAACTTCTTCGGCAGAGATGTTCGGGAACACAAAAGTATTGCAATTTCTATAAAGCTACGGAGGTGGGCATGCGGGTCCTCGCTACGCCGTCCTCCGAATTGTCCTACAGTCTAGATCATCTGCAGCATCACCAACTTCATTTCGAATCGGCTTCCATCAAGGGCAGGCCTCATGATTCCTTGAGAGAAATCATAGAGGTTTGGCGATGCATAGTCCCTAATGGGCCTATTACGATCATTTGCCAGGAGGATTGGATTCGCCATGACGTTGTTTTTGTTTGGTACTCCGTTTCCAGGCTGCTCCGCCGTATTTTCTTTATCTGGCTGTTGTTGTTAGCGATCTCTTTATATTCTTCTGAACGTCCTCTCAATCTCCGAGTCACAATTCACTAGAGATTGAGAGTCTGCAAAGAAATCAGAAAAATTACCATTAGCACACTGATTTGTCGAAGTCCCCAACAACGACGCCAAAAAATTGATGCGTTATTTTATGATGTGGAATTATGGATGAAATGCGATAATGGAGTTGCGTTGAGCACTCAAGTTTTCTCAGTGGAATCCAAGCTGCTCAAATTTTCTCAGTGGAATCTAAGCGTAAACCCCACTAAGTTTCGTGGTAAGTCCAGGGTCGAACTCAGGGACTTGGGAAAATGGTAGGTGGTGATAATTTTTCAGAAAACTTTGCGGTAACCAAATAAATCAATAGTTGTTGGGGTTGTTATTTGTGGTAATAAAAATTAACAAATGTGGCGGAGTTTCAAAAAGAGTTGATAAAACGGAAGCTGCGATGAGTATGCGGTGAACGGATTGAGAAGGGTTTCGGCTAACACTTCCTAGGACGCGTTCATGCTTTGCGATCATGCAATACACATACAATAGTAAATCACTTCTCGATGCGAATGCTATGACTTCTAATGCTAGAACGCATGTGATATATGCGATAGGACCTACACATAAGCCTGTATTGTTATTTATGCGATGACGAAATGACACTCACACAAATAAGGCGACCACATAATATCATACCTATCTCTAGGGTGCATGCGATGCAGGTTGACAAACATAGCTTATCTCTAAGTCCCTATCTCTTGCTTATGCCGATCTAATCTCGTGCTCGCGAGTCTAGATTCTAACCTAGCTCTCTCGAGTTTTTAGGTTCTTTCTTTAGACTCTTTCTCGAGTAGCTCTGAAGGGGTGTTGGGCACAACATAAAACAAGATAATCGTATGCGACGAAGATCCTAGGTCATGTTAGCTTAGTTCTTTTCAACCCATTCGATTAGTTTAGCTACTCATGCGTGCTAAGATAGTGAACAAATGTAGAATAAGAACTTCCGTTGTGTAAATATAAAGTTGAAGTACAAAATAACAATATAAGAATAGAATAAAGAGCCTGGTAGCAATCTCTTGCTTCCCAGGCTTTTACACTGTTTTTCTACTCGTGTTCAAAAGATATTCTTGCTCTCGGGAGAGTTGGCCTGCTCTTTGCTTTTACACCTCCGAGTTCTCTCTCGAGTTGCCCTGAGCGATCTTCCGACGTGTCGGCTCTTCTCTTGCTCTGCCTTAAAATAAAAAGGAAAACTATGGACAATGTTAAACTGGTGAACTTCTGAACCCCTTTTCTGAAGGATGCCTTTGGTATTTATAGAGCCTTCGAGGTGAAAGGCGGCTTCTCTCTTATGATTGCACGGATGGGATGGCTTTAATTCTCTGACTGATGCGCTGAATATTTGTCACCGAAAAGCTGGATGTAGTTGTTATCGTTAGCGGCTTGTCAACTTAATTCGGATTTGACCGTCATCAGCTTTCTGTCCCATCGTGATTAATTATGCCTTTCACTAGATGCGCCCACCAAGTTACGACGACTCTATGCGGCAATCCTTCTTGAGTAGATGTTTGCGAGCACAAATCATCGCAAAGCCTTGCGGTGATACTGCGCTCGACCATTGATTTCTTGTGATCGTGCTTTTCGCCTTGCACCAACACATATTCTGCATAAAAATACAAAAATTAACTGTTTCTATGAGATGGTCGCATTCCACCGCAATGTTATAAACTTAATGCTTTTTGGACGCAATCTAACATATTTTATCAACACAAACGTTCATTGTTTAATAACTTAGCACTGTAATAACGTACATTTTTGCCCGTTATCACCATGCGTCCAAATATTCTTTCTTTTCCCATAACATGTTCCATTCGAAATGTCATATCCAAAGCTAAGTCCTTACTTCTCACATCCCTGGTACTTAGTCATTTCTTCACTTTCCTAAGCCGATCTTGTAGATCCTTGGAGCTCATACCATAGTCCTTCATGTTCATAGTTTCATTTTCTCATAGCATAGTTTCTATATATTCAAGGTAGCCACTTCATGCGTCCTAGTTGTTCAACTAGAGTTACTTGGAGGCCTTCTATGCGCCTAATGTCTCACCTTATTTGTCCAACTCTATAAACTTTCTATACCATGCGTCCAACATGGTCCTTTATGCTATGAGTTAAACTTTTTGTTTACTATGCTATGAATAAATTACCCCAACTATGCTATGAAGTGAATCTTCCTAGTAACTCCTAGTCCAATTTTCTCCTTCTTTCCTATAATTTCTATAGCAAAGTTTTTCCCAAAGCTTACAACATAGTCAAATTTCCACTATGTTATGAATTCATAGCATAGTTTTCATACCTAGTTAGAATTTTGCCTCTTAATTTTCAAGCATGCATTCATCCACATCACTTAAAGGGTCTTGTCATAATTTGGGCATTACAAATCCATCCTCCTTAGAAAATTTCATCCTTGAAATTTCACTAAGTTACTAACTCATGTAAAACAAATGTTATTTATTAAAATAGTTTTGTACAAATAGTAAACAAAAATTCTAGTAGTTACAGATTTGGGTTCTTTCCCTTACTCCCTAGTTCCTGTTCCAATTGACTCATGGCATATAGTTTTCCGAATGTCATGATGGTTCCACTATTCTTTTTTGTTTCAATCTACTTGGTTGTCCTTTACCCATTGTTAATGGTCCTACATCTTGATGAATCGTTTGAGAAGTGCTTCTTTGTTTTCAGTTACTAGTTGTGGACATTCTCTTTTAAAGTGTCCCATTTGTGCATAATTGTAGCAAATATTCGTTCTCTCAGGACACTTACTACCCCAATGATACCTGTTACAGTTGGGGCACCAAGGTTTTCTATTATCAATAACGATCGATTTGGAGTAGCGTCTTCCAGAAGATATGTTCATTTGACTAGCTCCTCCTAGTCCAGACTGAAGGGATTGGAATTCCCCGCAATGGAAACAATTGGATGGAACAATCTCTAAATTTATTTTACAGAAGATACAAAATACAGAGTAACAGAAAACATTTATAAACATTATTAATTCAAGCATGCTACGACAGTGAAAATGGAGAAGAGGGATTAAGAAATCACTCACCTTTGAAGACCAATTTTTCACGTTCCTCTCCAGTTCGAGTTATCTTCTCCCGATCTCATGAACTCGACATACACGAACTCAACAAAAAGAAATAGAAACCACCAAAGGGTCTTTCTCGTTATTCTCAAGGATGAGAATTGTGCAGAGTTGTGGGCTTTCACTCAATCTTGGTGTGAGTGAAGAAGAAGAGATTTTTTAGAGAAAACAATTATTCTCTGCAAAAATCACAGAGAGAAGAAGAACAAGAGGAGAGAGAGAAAGTTTTCTCTCTTCTAATTTGTTATGTGAGTTTTTTTGAGAGAATAAGGGATGAAAAAGTTATAACTCTCTCCCCTTTATTTCTAATAAATTCAAATTTAGAATTTGAATTTTTTTAAATAAATACATATATTAACTAACTCAATATACATAAATATTAAACTATATGTTATATCACATATAATATATATCCTATAGTTTATATTATATCACATATACTTTAACCTATAGTTTTTATATAAATCACATCCATATAATTTAATATTTGAACCACATTCAAATGACGACCCCTCTCATCAAACTATATAAATTTAATATGAATCATATTCATATTGATTTTAACATATGGTTTCTATGTGAATTGTATTCACATAATCAATATTTGAATGATATTCAAATATTTATTTCTCTCATAAATTTAATTTGAATCATATTCACATTAAATTTTAACATATAGTTTTTATATGAGTCATATTCATATAATATTTGAATCATATTCAAACATTTATTTCTCACATAAAAATGTATCAACATACATTATATTATATAATGTATCAATGTACATTATTTAATTGTATCCTATACAATTAATTCTCTTTAATTTATTTGAACAATTCAAATCACACCAAAATTAATTTGATTCCCATCAGTACTCATTAAGATAATGAAGGGACTATATGGACCTATAAATCGAAGCTCCAATGATACGAGATTAACTGATTAAACTCTTTTAATCAAATTAATCAACATTCATTAATTGCTGGTCACTCCACTAAAGATCGGTAACTGAACTCTTCGCACTATAGTTATATTTATGTGTCCATTGGATATAATCAATCAACAGTATGTTGACCCTTCACAAATTTCTCATTAGTACAGCTGGGTCTAATTACTGTTTTACCCCTATAGTTACATCTAACTCCATAAATACCACTGATCCCTCTAATGAACAATTAGTCATAATCCAACTATGATCGAACCCTTCTTGGGCCAGGAGAGGGTGAGACGTCGCACTGTTCAAGCCCTGAAATTAGCCCTTAAGGGAGTAATTTATCTTCTTACCCTAACTATAGGGAATGAGTGAATTCTTTCTTGTGTAATTGTGTTCCTAGCTCCCCAATCAGACGAATCCCCAAAATGGTAGGCTTATTGAGCCGGGGAATTTGGCCACTCTCACCCATACAAATCAAAGGATCGCCCTCATAGGAATGAGTTCACAACTCACTCAAGAATAAGGTCAAGTCACCTACGGTCATCTTGGTGAAATGTAAGTCTCTTCTAGCAAACTTTGGATTTTGTGGTCCGGTCTTTATACAAACTCTTTGATATAAGATACCCTCGCTCACATGTCTGCACAAGAATGATCAGGATTAGACCATTTGTAGTACTTTATAACAATTGTAATAACTACACAACAGACTGTATTAGTAGTGTTATCAGGATAAGGTACCCAACCTTATCCATATACTACAGACCATTTAAGTTATCATTTAAAAATGATAAACCTATATGTCTCCATATACATGCTTAAGTTACATCATATAACCTTGGATCTTAGGTTGATGGATTATTGCACAAGTAATATAAAATCAATCAACCATTGATTTCACTAACATAAAACTACGAGGCTTTTGAACATACATCCTAACAATCTCCCACTTGCGCTAAAGCTAAGGAAATATGAGCCGGTGAGACATGTATTCTTGGGCATACACTATATCCTACATGCTCTCCCACTTATCCTAGCACACTAGAGACATGTCTCATAATCCTAGACAGTCTAAGAGATCCTTTCACACTTTAGCCTAGAGAATCATTTTATACAAACAAACAGTTATGTCAATAAAAACCATCTGTTCACCAACGAGATGCACCCAGATTCCATGTTATTCCTGCCATTGGTGTTTACATATGGTCTCCAACCTAATCCTTGAATCACGTTATCACATAAAGTGAATAGGTTAAGTTATATCTGACACAGTTTTTAAATATCTCAAGACACCTTGAACATAGGCAAATTATTGCTTCATAAGCAAAATACTGCCTCTCAGTCCAATAGAGACCATTTAGAATAAAACATGGATTTCTCTAAATCCAATAAGAAACATTGTAACTCATAAAGAAAAAAAATCTTAATATATGTATATATATATATATATATATTGAAATTTTATTATTCATAAGTTTTAATTTTCAACACTCAATGCTCATACCATTGAATTCCCCGATTGAACCAACTAATTGTATATTAAATGTTAATGAAGTCTCATGTAAAATTGATATCCCTTCAACATTTGAGGTTTGTAGGAAACATTTTCCTTAGACATATCAATCATTTTAGATTGGTACATTACCATTTTGTCTTTGGCAATCACATCGAACATTAAACAACTACTTTTTAAATGTAAGATGCATGAGAAGAATTAAACAACATGTCCTAAACATCTGTATGTAGACTTTAATATACAAAATCACTTCAAATCAACTATTTGAAATTGATTTAATAGTCAAAACTTTTATATCGATTTTCACTTCATTCATAATGAGCAAATATCAATATAGGATAGATAAACATCCACGTTTTATTTTCTTGTCTGTACAAGAATACCGTCAACACTTAAAGTCATTGAATGTGATACTATATCAAAATTTTACTTGAAACTGTACAGATGCTTTGAACTCCTTTTCATAAAAGAAGGTATTCATTTTTACATCTCAGATGCAATAATGCATGCACTAAGACTTTGCTATATAACTAGGTAGAAAATTGACTCATAGTCTAATTTCACCCAACAACTCTAGCGTGGGGTTTAACCTGATGCCAAGAGTCTTATTTTGAAGATCTATAGCTTCAAATACTACACTTTCAAGCTTTCTTTTCATAGACCCTTGCATATCCTATGAGGTAATCCAATCAATGAAATTCTAGAAAATGCTTATTGAGATTAAGTACAATACTTTATCTCATAATTATGACTTCAATAACGTTTGTAAACTTCTTTCAATACTTATCATCTAGTATGATCACTTTAACTTCCAATAAGTCATAACGTAGGTTGAGTCATCGCTTGGCTCTTCCACTACTGAAAGATTCATAAATGCTCTCCCACTACTGAAAGATTCATAAGTTATCATTTTTGTCATCTTAAATGACAATAAAGACTTTAGGTAAGCATTGTCGTAAAGGTCGAGTTATCTCCTAACTTTCCCACTACCATAAAAACTTTTGACGTACAAATGAAACAAATGGTCAACAACACTTGTTAACATTATGTGGTTGTACTTGAAATAAATTCATTAACATAATTTGCACCCTTCAACTTTCCATATAAACCGGTATTTGTCACACAAACACATCATTTTACTTTGGAATGTCCAAAGGACTACTTAGGTATCTTTTGAAAATTACTTTTAGTAAGGGTTTGTTTTGACACAAGTGTCTCAACTTGCCCAAAACCTGAAATGTCATAAACAAGTTTTATAATACTTCTATGATACAACAATGTTTCGCAAACATGTTGGCATAAATAACATTAAAAACAATGCAATCTATGTCGCATTGTCTTAGGAGTCAGACATAGTGTACTTTAAAAACATCAGGACTCAGTTCAACAGAGAACTTAAAATGTACTAAGTTGAACAAGACCATATTTCTCCTGCAGCTAAATGTCATGCAAATTATACTGAATGCTCAAAGTGAGATCTCATCTCATCTTTGTCAATTAGGCTTAGTACATAAAATATCCGATACTAATTATGATAAGATCATAATGTCACATTAAATTTGCCTAAGTGATTTAAACTTTAGTCTAATTTCTTTTTAACATTTCAAAGAAAATAAGACATGAGTTAAATTGGAATAAGATACATTTGTTCATAAATACTCATCAATCATTTTAATGGATTATCTATGAAATTAGACTTATGCTTTCTAACATAGGATCATTTGGGTCAAAAAAAAAAAAGTCGAACATCGGCCCTTATCTAATAAGGTTTAATGACACATCTGCTTGAGAAGCAAAGCTTTTGACATGTAATAATAATTTAACTCTAATTCTTAGAGAATTACTTGTAACTATCCTTTATAAAAAACAAAGTCATGTGTCCTTCAGGAGAATAAAATTTGTCTTTATTTCTGGATTCGTTAATCCTTACACTCTCAGAGTTGAGTAGTAAATGTGTTAACCTTTAACACATAAAAATGTGTATATTTAATGCAGAACATATTTTGAAAATGACTTTTAAAAACATGTCTAATTACCAAAAAAGATCTGAATCCTTTGAAAAGTTCAGAGAGTTCAAGGCTGAAATTGAAAATGGATTGGATAGACGGATTAAGACACTTCGATTGGATCGAGGTGGAGAAATAGAACAGTTCGTTTGGATTCGGGTTCTAGAATACTTCGATTGGATCTTTGAAAAGTTCAGAGACCATATTTCTCCTTCGATTGGATTCGGGTTCTAAGACTATTTGATAGAACATGGAATCGTTTCCCAACTTTTAGTGCTGGGTACACCTCAGATGAATGGTGTAGTGGAGAGGAGAAATAGAACCTTGTTGGACATGGGTCATTCGATGATGAGTTATGCTTCCTTACTGAACTCGTTTTGGGGATTTAAAGCGGAGACTGTGGTACATATACTCAACTATGTTCCTTCCAAGAGTGTTGTGAGAACATCTATTGAGTTGTGGAACGGGCGTAAAGCTAGTTTACGTCACTTCCGCATATGGGATTGCTCAACACGTGTGTTTGCGGCAAATCCAAAGAAATTGGAACCAAGGTCGAGGTTGTGCCTCTTTGTAGGCTACCCCAAGGTACACGAGGGGGTTACTTTTATGATTCGTCGAAAAATAGGGTGTTTGTTTCCATGAATGCTACTTTTCTGGAGGAGGATCATATACGGAGCACAATCCCCATAGTAAAATCGTGTTACGTGAGTTTTCCAACGAAACTACTAAAACTTCAACAAGAGTTGTTGAAGGGCCTACTTTATCAGCAAGAGTTGTTGATGATAGTTCTTTTGGTAGGTCGGTTCCACCTTAAGAGTTGAGGGAACCTTGACGCAGTGGGAGGGTTGCGAACCCACTCGATCACTATATGGGTTTCTCGAAAATCCTGGCTATGGTAGCCGATGGCGACGTTGAGGATTCGTTGTCTTATCAGAAGGTAATGGAAGATGTTGATCGGGATGAATGGGTCAAAGCCATGGATCTCTAGATGGAGTTAATGTACTTCAATTCAGTATAGGATCTTGTAGATCAGCCTGATGGGGTAAGACCTATAGTTTGTAAATGGATCTACAAGAGGAAACGGGGTGTCGATGGGAAGGTGCAAACCTTCAAGGCTCGACTTTTGGCAAAGGGTTATACCCAGGTGGAGGGAGTCGACTATGAGGAGACTTTCTCGCCTGTTGCCATGTTAAACTCAATGCGCATCCTTCTGTCCATTGTCAATTATTATGATTATGAGATCTGGCAAATGGACGTCAAGACGTCCTTTATAAATGACAATCTTGAGGAGACTATTTACATGGTGCAGCCCGAGGGATTCATTAACCAAGGTCAAGAGAAAAAAGTTTGCAAACTAAATCGGTCCATTTATGGGCAGAAACAGGTGTCTCGATTTTGGAACATTCGGTTTGATACTGCGATCAAATCGTATGGCTTTGACCAAAACGTTGATGAGCTTTTGTCTACAAGAAGATCGTCAATGGTTTAGTAGTTTTCTTAGTATTGTATGTAGACGATATCCTACTCACTGGGAATGATGTAGGTCTACTGACTGCAGTTAAGAACTGGCTAGCGAACCAATTCCAAATGAAAGATTTGGGAGAGGCTCAGTTTGTTTTGGGAATACAGATCTTTCGGGATCGTAAGAAAAAAGTGCTAGCACTGTCTCAGGCATCATACATTGACAAGATGTTACTCAAGTATTCGATGCAGGACTCTAAAAGGGGCCTACTACCATTCAGTCATGGAGTCACTTTGTCTAAGGACATGTGTCCTAAGACACCTTGAGAGGTCGAGGAGATGAAATGAGTCTCATATGCATCTGCCATTGGCAATTTTATGTATGCGATGCTCTATACTAAGCCAGACATCTGTTATGCTGTGGGAATAGTCAGTAGGTATCAGTCTAACTCTGGCCAGGGTCATTGGATCGCAATTAAGAACATCCTCAAGTATCTTCGGAGAACGAGGGACTACATGCTCGTGTATGGGTCTAGGGATTTGATCCTTACTAGATTCACAGATTCTGACTTTCAGACTGATAAGGACAATCGAAAGTCCACTTCAGGGTCAGTTTTTACTCTTAACGAATGAGTTGTAGTGTGGAGAAGCACTAAACAGGGGTGCATCGCCGATTCCACGATGGAGGCAGAGTACGTAGCGCCTTGTAAAGCTGCTAAGGAGGCCGTTTGGCTCAGGAAGTTCTTGACAGAGCTGAAAGTTGTTCTAGATATGTCTAGGCCATCACCCTCTATTGTGACAATAGTGGTGCTGTGGCGAACTCCAAGGAGCCTAGGAGTCACAGGCGTGACAAACACAGAAGTATCATCTCATCCGCGAGATAGTGCATTAAAGGGACGTGATCATCACGAAGATCGCTTTGGAGCACAACGTTGCTGACCCTTTACGAAGGCTCTCATGGCTACAGTGTTTGAGGGTCACCTTCAGAGCATGGGTCTATGGGACCACTTGCTGTTGGACTAGGGCAAGTGGGAGATTTTATTGTATTGGTACTTAGTGCCCTAGTTTATTTTTTTGTACTAGTTTTTGTACATGCTACTTATTTTAGGACAAGTGGGAGATTGTTGGGGATGATGCTCTAAAGTCTCGTGTCCTGTAGTTTGTAAACACAATTTTGTACGAACACTTGTGATGTATAATATATGATATTTTCTTCACTACTTATCTTTGAACACTGGATGTTTTATTTGCTTTACCACCAAACCAATAAACTAAAATCCCTGGTTATCATTTATTAACTTAAGCATGCATGTGGAGACATACAGGTGGATCATGCCTTAAAAGTGATAACCAAAATGGTCTGTAGTATATGGATATAGGAGGAAAACCTTATCCTGGTAACGCTACGGATGCAGCTCACTTTATAGAATAGTTACAAGTGTTATGACTTGCTACAGATGGTCTGATCCTAATCATTCATATGGAGACAGGCGAGCGGGGGCATCCTATACAAAAAAGTTTGTATGAGACCGGACCATGAAGTGTTATAGTCTCGTTATATGATGCTGTTCATGACAGAGACTTTACTTCACTAGGATGACCATAGGTAACATGACCTCAATCTTGAGTGAGTTGAGAACTCCTACATTTGAGGGCGATCCTTTGATTTGCACGGGTGCGAGTGGCCAGATTGCTAACTTAAACCTACTACTTTGGGGATTCGTCTGGTTTAGGAGTTGGGAACTTAGCTATATAAGATGGAATTCACTCCTTCCCCAAAGTAAGGGTAAGTAGATAGATTGCTCCCTTAAGAGCTGATTTCGGGGCTTGAATGATGTGGCACCACACACCTTCTTATGGCCCGAGAGGTGTCCACACATATTAGGACTATGTTGTATTGTTCATTAAAGGAATCAGTGGTAATTAAGGAGTTATATGTAACTATAGGGGTAAAACGGTAAATTGGCTAAGTTGTACTTACGAGCATCTACGAAGGGTTTTCGTACTGTTATTAGTTATATCCGATGTACACAGAAATATATCTATGGTGAGAAAAGTGCAACTATCGGTCTTTAGTGGAATGTCTGGCAGTTAACCGATGGTGGATCTCATGGCTAAAGAGTTTAATAAGCTATTCACGTACTGTTGCAGCTTCAAGCCATAGGTCCATAAGGTCCCCTTGGTAGCTCAATGAATTCAAGTTGAGAATCTGTTTTTTAGGTCAGTTTGAATTGTTCAAATTGATAAGAGGGAGTTCGATTATAACGATATGTTTGAACTGGTTAATTATATTTGATATGATTGACTTTATGTATGACATGCATTAATTGGAGGAAATTGGATATAAATATGATTATATCTAGTGGAGGAGATAACACTATAGTTGATATGTGATATTAAACTATAGGTTAACAATATAATATGATATATTTATTATTTTATTTTGACAATTATAGGATAATTAGATGCCGTTTTCTCCATAACCGTGTGTTAGTGGGAAGTTTCAATCAGTTTTCATAACTGAAGAGTAAAATAAAAATCGTTTTCATTTTGAAAATGGAATCACGGAATTCGCTCAAGTGAAGTGTATACTGACCATCACTTAGTAAAATTAGAGACTATACGATAGCTCGTATTACTACACGATTGCTTACACACGCACGCTTCTTTCTAAACGATTGCCTATGTTTTACTAAATGATCGCTTAGCGTGGAGCATTTACTAAACGATCGTATAGACGATCGCTGCCTTTTTCCTACACGATTGTGTACACTTTTCTAAACGATCAAGCATTTTGTCTATACGATAGACTAAGCCTTCTCCCACTTGCTTGATTGTTGTATATGATCCTCTTTTCCTCCTCCCTTCTACCAAACCCGAACATAGCTCACTCTTTGGATTCTCACACCGAGAATACTGAGGGTTCCAAGTGGTGGTGTCGTCCCCATCTTTCTTCTATTCGTGTGGAGGCTGTTTGTGGTAGACGACTAAGTGTTGGTGAACAATAGCTTGACGTACCAGCGAGAGCATCTGTTCCCTTGGAGAGATTGTGATTTGTCGAGAAGAAAAGTTATGCAACTGGTAAGGTTGCTTGTTCTCTTATTATTCAATCTTAAAGCATGCTGGTAATTTATAGTTTGATACACATATGTATGTTTGAATGTAAATGTGGTAATTCTATCACTATGTATTTGGAAAGATTCGCTTCCACTCAGAGGTACTCTTGTATAAAAGTTCCTTTAGCTACATCATTCTCAATGAGTAGGATATCGTCTACATATAACACTAGGAAAACTACTGAACTGTTGTTGATTTTCTTGTAGACATAAAGCTCATCAATGTTTTGATCAAAGTCGTACAATTTGATCTCAGTATCAAACCGAATATTCCAAGATCGAGACGTTTGTTTCAGCCCATAAATGGACCGATTGTTTCAGTTTGCAAACTTTTTGCTCTTGACCTTGGACAATGTTGGGCTGCACCATATAAATGGTTTCCTTAAAATTTCCATTTAGAAAGGCAATTTTGACGTCCATTTGCCACATCTCATAATCATAATAAGTGGCAATAGAAAAGAGGATGCGTATTGACTTCAACATGGCAAAGGCGAGAAAGTCTCCTCATAGTTTACTCCTTCCACCTGGGTATAACCCTTTGTCACAAGTCGAGCCTTGAAGGTTTGCACCTTCTCATTGGCACCCGGTTTCCTCTTGTAGATCCATTTGCAACATATGGGTCTTACTCTATCAGGCTGATCTACAAGATCCCATACTGAGTTGAAGTACATTGACTCCATCTCGAGATCCATGGCTTTGACCCATTCATCCCGGTCAACATCCTCCCTTGCTTTCTAATAAGACAACAGATCCTCAATGTCGCCATCGGCTACCATAGCCAGGGATTTTCGTGAAACCCATCTAACGAATAGGTGGGTTCGAAACCCTTCCACTGCATCGAGGTTCCCTCAAATTTTGAGGTGGAACCGAC
This sequence comes from Benincasa hispida, assembly GCF_027475165.1. Classification (NCBI taxonomy): domain Eukaryota; kingdom Viridiplantae; phylum Streptophyta; class Magnoliopsida; order Cucurbitales; family Cucurbitaceae; genus Benincasa; species Benincasa hispida. Next base: position 24,710,503 of record NC_143489.1, on the reverse strand, counting down.
CTACTATATGAACTATCATCAACAACTCTTGCTGATGAAGCAGGTCCTTCAACAACTGTTGTTGAAGTTTCAGTAGTTTCGTTGGAAAGCTCGTGTAACACGATCTTACTACGGGGACTGTACTTCCTAATATGATCCTTCTCGATGAAGGTAGTGTTCATGAAAACAAACACTCTTTTTTTCTGTTGGATCATAAAAGTAACCCCCTCGTGTACCTTTGGGATAACCTACAAAGAGGCACAACCTCGACCGTGGTTCCAATTTCTTTGGATTAGCCTTAAGTACATATGTTGGGCAACCCCATATGCAGAAGTGACGTAAACTAGCTTTACGTCCATTACACAACTCTAGAGGTGTTCTCATAACACTCTTGGAAGGAACACAGTTAAGTATATATATTATAGTCTCCACTGCAAAACCTCAAAATGAGTCTGGTAAGAAAGCGTAACTCATCATCGACCGAACCATGTCCAACAAGGTTCTGTTTCTCCTCTCCGCTACACCATTCTGCTGAGGTGTACCCGACACTAAGAGCTGGGAAACGATTCCATGTTCTATCAATCCGATTGAAGTGTCTTAATCCGTCTATCAATTGCATTTTCAATTTCAACCTTGAACTTTCTGAACATTTCAAAGGATTCAGACTTCCATTACATCAAATAAATATATCAATACCTAGAGTAATCATCAACAAAGATGATGAAATACTCATAGCCTCCCCTGGCTCGCACATTCATCGGACCGCAGAGGTAAGAATGCACTAACTTTAGAGGCTCTTTGGCTCGATAACCTTTTCCAGTAAAAGGTCTTTTAGTCATCTTATCCTCAAGGCAAGATTCACACACTGGTAAAGAATTTTCTTCTAACTTGCTTAAAAGGCCATTCTTCGTTAACCTCTCAATCCTATTGAGATTGATGTGCCCTATTCGAAGGTGCCAAAGTTGGGCATTTTCTTTTGGAGAAACTTTTTGACGTATATTTTGAGTTATAACAGTTTTAAACATTTCTATGTTATAGTGGGAACTCGTTGCTAACGACCTTAGCACATACAAGTTATTTTTCAGATATGTTGTATAGATTTAAACTCCATCTTTATGAATAAACCCTTTATTCAATTGAAATTTAAGAGTATATTTACACTGTAACACGCATTTTACAGATCCTTTTCAGCTCAGGAACTAAAAATGCATCATGTAAAACAAAAAAATTCTTCTGTAACGTCAACTGGATCCCTTCCACTACCACAACTGAGACGATGTGCCCAATGTCTACTCGCATCGTTATCTCACCAGCCATCAGCTGCCGTCTGGATCTAATCCTCTAAAAAGAAGAACAAACATGATTAGTGGGTCTGAATTAATAATCCAGGCAGAATCATCATTCTCCACTAAACAAGTTTCTAACACCAATAAATCATATTTACCTTGTTTCGCCTTGGCTTCAGCCTTAGCCTTGTTTTTCTTCTTGATCCAACGAGGACAATTCCTCTTCCAGTGCCCATCCTGGTTACAATGTAAATACATTCCTTAGTCTCTGGGTGCTGGTCGCCTTCCCCGCTGGGCGACAGACAGTGAGTTAGTAGGTGCCTTCTGCTTCCCCTTATCGCCGTTATTCTTCTTCCATTTAGTAGTGTTAGAAGTAGAAGGTGCAAACTTAGTCCCTGAGCTCGAACCTTAATGGAACTTCTTTGAAGACGAGGCAACATTTGCCTCACTAACCCTCTTCTCCTTAATTTTCAGTAAGGATTGGAATGTCTGTAACTCGTTGAGGAGAGTTGTAAGGATATAGTTCACTTTGTTAAGAATCACATTGCTAACAAAGTGTAGGAAGCTATCCAGCAACGAATGCAAGGTAATGCTAACCTGGCTGCCCTCATCGATCCTCGACCCATTCATCTCCACCACATTGAAGTGAACCCTCATGTTAAGTAGGTGTTCACGAACAGACGTGTATTCCTCCATTTTGGAATTGAAGATGCATTTAAGAGCCTCATGCGCTGAGACCATGGACTCATGCTTCTTGGCCAAAACGTTGTTAAGATTGGCCAAGATATAGGCTCGAGCCTTCTCATTTGCCTGTGTTCAATGCTCGTAGACCTCCCGAATATTTTGAGTGGCGTTAGGAGGTGGAATAGGAGGACAATCCTCTGTAAGGACGAACATGAGATCATCGATGATCACTATTTTTGTGATCGTGTGGTTCCAACTAGCGTAATTCTTACCAGTTAATTTATCGATGCTAAGTAGAGCTAAAGTGCCGCTGGTCATTACTACGTTTATGAAAACAGAACAAACTTAATAAGTGTATGCAAAACCACATTTTAACCAATTTTAGTTTTAGCAAAATAGTTTCCAAGTACTCTAAGTGAAAAGACTTCAATTTCATAATGATGCCCCAGCGAGGCAGGCAAACGTCACCGGTGGGGTGATCATATACCCCTTCACTAGGATGAGACACTCTCAACCATTAGACAGAAACAACTCTTGTAACTCCACCTAACAGTTACCATTTGTTTGGCCCAAAACTGTTAACCCTTAACAATTCTACGTAAGTGTAACCCCTCGTTTTCGGCCCTATAGTCCCGCCCTAATGCACCCACCGTAGGAAAAAATTAGATTATAACAAGAGACTAAAGCAACCTTATCCTATACAGGAGATTAAATAAAGAAACATGCAAAACTTCCATCCTATAGGGGGATACTCCCAGGGTGCCTCGAGGCGATGCACAAAAACTTTATCCAACCTAACGAGAGAGACCGTGGGATATGCTGTCGCACGTCACGCTCCCACTTACTATGAACATTCTCTCCATCCACCTTGATATTAACCTACCCAAACACCATCCTTTAGGGGGACACTCCTAGGGTGCCACGAGACCGAGGATAGATCTCACGGTGTGGACAATGAATGTTCTACCTAGGGGTTCATTAACTTAGACCACCCGGTTACTAATTTTAATCTAAGTCAATTTAATCTGCCCAAAACAACTCTTGTCTTTGAAATTAAACAAGTTCAAGTAGTCACATTAAACTCTTTAATGGACTATCCTCAAATTTACATGCATGCATCAAATTTATCTAATTCACCTTTCCAGGTAGGTTCCCAGGTAGGGGTGTTCTGTTTCCATCACCTTGAATACTGATAACGAGTAGAAATGCATGTTATCATAATACTAAGTTCTTAAACAATGTTGGATTGCGTTGATAGAATATGTTAACTTGCGTCCATTAAGCATAAATTCTACAATATTGCGGTCGCATGCGTCCAACGCATTAGGGAAGTTGATCTCTATATTTTTGTGCAGAATAATATGTTAATGCAAAACAAAGAATGCAATCATAGGAATACATCGGTCGAGCGCAATTTCATCGCAAGACTTTGCGTTAATCGTGCTAGAAAACATCCACCCAAGAAGAATCATCGCAACATGGTGGACGCATGCGGACGAAAGGACAATTAAGATTGATGGGACAGAAAGCTAATAGCAGTCGAATCCAAATTAAGTTGACAGTCGATAACGGTCAAAAAGTACATCCAGCTTTATCGGTGACAATTATCCAGCGCATTAGTCAGGAATTAAAGCTGTCCCATCTGTACAGCCAGAAGAGAGAAGCCGCCTTTTGATAACTTGTAGAAATACAAGTTATTTATGCCACCTTATCTAGATATTGCGGCCAAAAATTAGTAAATAAGCGCCGATTGTATGAAGATTAGCTTAGAATTACAATAATTATAAATGATTGCAATTACACTCACTAACGCCATAAAGATGGAAGATAAGCCGAGTTTTACTCTGTTTTGCAGGAAACCAAGTCACCGCTTGCGCTCAAGGCTCATGAGAAACTGATCAACGCATCTCTGTCACATTGCGCCCGTCAATCAATAATGAAGAGACGATCACCGCAATGACGACGCAATGCGACAGTCGATCCAGAGCTAACTTTCAATCTCATGCAGTAATAAAAACAACACCGCATGCAAATCCACGATCGAAAGATGCAGCTGAGCAACGCAAAAGCGAAGGATTGAGACACGTGTACAACTAACGATTGTGCAGAATTGACGATCTGATTGCATAACAGAAGGAATAATATCCCTCCATCTTCGGAATTACCATAACCATCAGTGGGGACCACAAGGCCGGAGTCAAAGGCCTACACCTATAAATACCTCATAGATTTCAGAGAAAACTTATGCTACTTGATATGGGGCGAATTGTTACTAAAGTATTGAGAGAAAAGGCTGAGTTGAGTGCTTAATTGAAGATATTCGGGAAGAAGACGAGATAAGGCCGAGAGGTGAATCTCAGATCTAACCTGTCGAATACCCGATCAGAAGTTCTGTGTAAAGATCTCTGCTACCAGTGGAGCAAGCCTGAGAGGGAAGCTCTTCCTACTATCAAATCCATCCTATCTGGAAAGCAGATATCCATCGAATCAGTGCCAAGATATTGGCACTTGTTTATATTTGTTCTATCTCTTTCATCGTTGTATTTCACTTTCTCTTATCTTTTCATTCACACACCATGTATGTTTCGATAGCTTTCATATACCATTCTCTGTCTATTTCCGTTCCTCCGTTAAATCATTTTCTCCATGATGTCTTTTCAATCCCCTGATAGTTAATATGAATCAAACAAGACTTAAACTGTGTTGAAGGTATAAAATGCGTTTAGTTAAGGCATGTTAGACGACATCTTCACCTATGAGAGTAGAAGTGAAGATGCCATTCTGATCTATCGAGAGAGGGTTAGAAGAATGTGTTAACTAAAGCGAGTAGTACGTCCATACATGGAAGCAACCTTGCGTTCATTACTTTATTCTCTGTTTCACCACATACATGTGGGACGTGGCCGATCACTGAAAGGTGTACACCAAGAGAAGAGCGGAACAATATTTCTAGCTTCAATGCAATTGAGAACTTGTGTTGTTTATATTATTTATCTTTCTCTTTCTATTCTATTCATAAGACTTGCCGCTGCATTCCACGTCTTTGCATAACTTTCACAGCCAGCCTTGACCCCAACATCTTGTAACATGAAGCATGTATCTTGTATCATTTAGCTTAGGTTTATTGTACTTTATTTTATTATCGCATCTTTACTGCTTTACTTTATTTTATCGCAATTTATATACCTGTACAAACACATTTTTAAAGATTGAAAACCTGGTCACATATATCATGAACATATCACCATAACCTAAAACAGTCCTTGAGTTCGACCTCGGATCACACCGAGAAACTTGCGGTGGAATTACACTTGGTTCCATCGTAAAGAAACTTGTGACAACGCATGGCATACTACGTGAACATCCATAATTAACGCATATCTAGCAGTAGTATCGCATCATTTCTAGCATAGAACATCATCAATCATACCTATCAGCGAAAAGTCAACACCTTTCACCTTTGATGCCCTATAAATACCAAGTGCATTCTTTAGTAAAGGGGTTAAGTAGTCGATTACTTCACCACTTTACAAGTTCACACCTCTGTTCATAGTTTTCTTTTCCATTTCACGGTGGAGCTAGAAAAGAGTGGTGACGCCAGAGATCATCCAAGGCAGCTCGAGAGAGAACCTTGGGGTGTGAGAACAGAGAGCGAGTTGACCCTCGCGAAAGCAAGAATATCTTTAGAGCACGAGTAGAACAGTGTAACACCTGGTGGCAAGAAATTGCTCCAGGCTCTTTACTATACTTGCATTGTTATTTTGTACTTCATCTTTTATCTATTCAATGGAAGTTATATTTCTACATCTGCTCACTCTCTTAATACGCAGGAGTAGCTAAACTAGTTGAATGGGTTGAGAGGAACTAAGCTAAAATGATCTAGGAAGTTCATTGCTTGCGATTGTCTTGTTTTATGCTGTGCGAAACATCCCTTTAGAGTTTCTCGAGAGAGAATCTAAAGAAAGAACCTAATGTCTTGAGAGAGCTAGGTTAGAATCTGACTTGAAAGAGCAAGATTAGGCCTACATAAACAAGAAATAGAGACTTAAAGATAAGCTCTGTTTGTCAACTTGCATCGCATGAATCCTAGGAATGGGAATGATATTATGCGGTCGCATATTTGTGTGAATGTCATGTTGTCATTGCATAAATAGAAATAGAGGTTTATGTGTAAACCCTGTAGACTTATCGCTTATTTATCGCATGCGTTCTAGCCTTAGAAGTCGTGGCATTCACGCCGAGAGGTGGTTTACTATTATATGCATGTGCATGAGCGCAAGGCATGAATGAAACCTAGGGAGTGTTAGCCGAAACACTTCTCAACCCATTCACCGCATATTCATCGTATTTTTCGTTGCCAACTCTTTTCGAACTTTGCTGCATTTATTATTATTTTCATTAACGCAACAACAAACCAACCACTTTATTTATTTTACCCGTTACCGCAAAGTTTTCATAAGAAAATTATCAATGGAAACTATTTTCACAAGTCCCTGTGATCGACCTTGGACTTACCAGGAAACTCAGAGGAATTTACACTTGGATTCCGCTGGGAAACTTGAGTGCACAATGTAATTCTATCAATGCATATCATCCATTTTCCACATTTAATAAAATAATGCATCAAATACCCTAGCTTAGACAGAACTTGCCTTAGACAAAAGGTCCCTTATAGATAAATTTGCTACACTTTAGCCTTTTATTAGTCAATTTAATCCTATTAAACTGATTAAAAGATTAAAGCCTAGGTTGCTAATCTTATTAGAACCGTGATCTTAGGTCTATCTCCACCAAGTTTTAAAACACTTTTAAAACCATGATTCAAACCTAAGTTTTTATGCATTTCTTTCTTATAGATTTTAGTTCTAATTTCCTTATAACCTTTATAAAAGAAACAATTAAAACCATACACATTGCCACACCATTAGGTATTTATAACGCTTATAAATTTAACCCATGTGTCATGCTTCATGCAATGTCCATTTGTTACTATACATAACTTTTATATACATGTAATGAACCAAGCAAAGATGCTTCCATACACAATTATACTTTAACACTTATAATATAAAGATGATGCATGTCTATGCTTAATGCATGCATAAATATAACTCTTACATTATATGATGCATGAGCATGCTCTTATGTAATTTAAATCATGCTTCTCTAAATCATAACACTTACAATAAAGAGATGATGCATGACCAATGCATAACCTAAGGTGGGATTTCTTTTATATAGAATACCATATGACATATAAATAAACATACATCCTATGTACATTCAAAAAGATTAATGGACTGAGATGAACCACATCATAACTGAAAATAAAAATTCTATCTATTACATATTCCATTGAGAAAATCGGTTCACAGGCGAACCGGATCTTGAACCGCCGGGCGAAGCTCCCATCGTTTAGTAAATGCAGCCGGGTATACACGATCGTTTAGCTACGATCAAGTACCTTTTACTATGCGATCGTTTAGCGCACAAGACATTAACCCGCAAGTCTAAACGATCGTTTAAACGACTACGTTGCTGTGAAGCACGATCGTGTAGTTAGTAACTAAGTGATGAAGCTTGTTGAGCTACACGATCGTCTAGTGCACGCACGTCAACCTGCTCCCGAGTATCCGATACTCTACGATTGTGTACACGACCTGACCAACACTTGGTTGTCTTCATCCTCGAAGAACAACAACTCCTTGCTTCGAAGCTTAATCACGAACGACTCATAGAGACTAAAAAATTTTGAATTTATAGACTCGATAGCAAGTTAATATGCCCAAAATGTAGGGGCCTTTACAATTAACTTTAAATGTAAAAGAATTTAAACAACCAGAGGATTCATCCCAAAAACTCCATTAATCCACATCCACAAACAATTTAACAATTAAACAGAATGTAGACATGCTTCACCCACCGAGAAAGTAAATGCTATTATTTTCATCAATGAATTTGGAATATCAGAACCTGGCTTGGATACCAATTAAAGGAACTCTTATCAAAGAGTACCTCTTAGCAAAAGCAAGATCGTTCTAAACTCATTGTGATAGAATTACTGCATTCACAATCAAACAGACTAGTTATGTATTTAACAATAGATTACAGGCATGCTTTGAAACTTTTAATCAACAAAAGAGAACAAGAAACATACCAGTTGAAGAACTCTTCTTCACAGAAATCTCACTCTCGTTAAACGGACTGCAGCTCTCGCCCTTGCTGAGATCGTCCAAGCTAATCGTCCACTAAATCGTTGTCATCTACCCAGGAATAGACTCTTCACGAACTCGATAGCAAGAAAGACACTACCACTCGGAATAGACTAGGTAAGTCTATGCGATTGTTTAGGAAAAGATGCGCGTGTACACAATCGTTTAGTAAACACTGAGTTGTCGTGTATGCTCTCGATTTGTTATGCAATAGGTAGTATACACAATTGATGAGCGAATGTTTGATCTTTTGCAAAATGAAAATAATTTTTATTTTATCCTTTAGTTACAAAACTGAATGCAACCTCCCACTAACTCATTTGGTTATGGAGAAAAAGCCGCCATAATTATCCCATAATTGTTAAATTAAAAAATAAATATAATCTTATTATATTTATAACCTATGGTTTAATATCACATCATATACAATACATTAACTATAGTCATTTTCTCCTCCACTAGATATAAATCATATTTATGTCATTTTCCTCCAATTAATGTATCTCATACATCATGTCAAATATATCATATATAATTGACCAGTTCAATCATATCATATATAATCGAACTTCCTCTTGTCAATTTGAACACTTCAAATTGACCCAAAAACTGATTATCAACTTGAATTCATTGAGCTACCAAGGGGACCTTATGGACCTATGACTCGAAGTTCCAATGGTATGTGAATAGCTGACTAAACTCTTTAGCCACGAGATCCACCATTCGTTAATTGTCAGGCATTCCACTAAAGACCGACAACTACACTCTTCTCACCATAGATATATTTTTGTGTCCATCGGATATAACCAATCAATAGTACGATAACCCTTCGTAGATGCTTGTAAGTACAGTTGAGCCAATTTATTGTTTTGCCCCTGTAGTTACATCTAACTCCTTAAGTACCATTGATCCCTCTAATGAACAATACAACATAGTTCTACTATGTGTAGACACCTCTCGGGCCATGAGAAAGTGTGTGGTGCCACATCGTTCAAGCTCTGGAATCAGCCCTTAAGGGAGCAATCTATCTACTTACCTCTGCTTTGGGGAAGGAGTGAATTCCATCTTGTGTAGCTGAGGTCCCAGCTCCCAAATCAGACGAATCCCCAATGTGGTAGGTTTGAGTCGGCGATCTGGCCACTCGCACTCGTGCAAATCAAATGACCGCCTTCAAAGGTAGGAGTTCCCAACTCACTCAGGATTGAGGTCATGTTACCTATGGTCATCCTAGTGAAGTGAAGCCTCTGTCATGAACGACGTTATATAACGAGACTATAACACTTTATGGTCAGGTATAATACAAACTCCTTTGCATAGGACGCTCCTGCTAGCATGTCTCCATATGAATGATCAGGATCAGACCATCTGTAGCAAGTCACAACACTTGTAACTATTTTACAAAGCAGGCTGCATCCGTAGCGTTACCAGGATAAGGTTTCCCTCCTATATCCATATACTACAGACCATTTTGGTTATCATTTAAGGCATGATTTACCTATATGTCTCCACATACATGTTTAAGTTACAAACGACAACCAGGGTTCTTAGTTTATTAGTTTGTAGTAAAGCAATTAAAATATCCAATGTTCCATAGACAAAAGTGAAGAAAATATCATATATTATTACATCACAAGTGTTTGTTTAATACTGTGTTTACAAACAACAGAACCCAACGAGAGTTTAGGGCATCAACCCCAACATAAACATCATTACATTTTTGTGCACAAAAATGCATTTAATTAAAGTTGAACATGTTTTCAAAACAACTTTTGAAAAACATGTCTTATCACTAACTATTCATACACTATGAAATATTTAGTAATAAAGTTTGGAGAAATTGAATTTCTCTTCTGGTGATAAAAGCACCATATTCAGCAAAATTAAATAATATTTAATGCCTCCTACTACTTTAACTGAGTTGAGCATCTTGTGGCCAATTAGTAGAACTACTCCACTTAAATAAGTATTTGTCAAGATTTTCATTCTAATTATAATGAAGAAAAATTCTGATAGTGAATCATTATTCAGCTATCAAGATGTGAATCTGTATTCTCCACCCTGAACTTAGTAAATTATATTTACTTGTTCTAATTTTTCCTCTTTTTGAGACATTTCCAAAATCCCTCAACAATGGACATCCCAAACTAATTAGGAAATTTTTCCTCATTAGTTCTAGTCATTATAATTTTCTTGGAACCCTGATGATACTTAACTTTGTAGATCATTTAGCTTGCCATGACTCTAACATACAATATGTTTTGTCATTTTTTTAATCTACACACATCATATGTTATATAGACAATTACAGTAAGCTATCACTGCAAAGTTTATTCATAAACACTTCAAGAAATGACAACAATTCTTTTGAGAACATTTCCTAAATTAAAAAACTAAATTACACTGCTATTATGTGTTGATGAAATTTTCAATGTAATAAATTCATCAAAACTTTTGACTTATATCGTTAAATAAAACTTATAGAGAAATATACATAACTTTGAATCATATAAAATATGTTAATCGACTACATGCAATCTATTATCCATTCTAATTCAGCAAATAAATTTAAAGATGAACCCATGAAGTTGAATATGAATCTCATTCATATAACTACAAAATTTCTATTGCTATGATACTTCAGTGAGTTAGAATAAAATCTACTGTAGGGCAGTCAGTCATTCCTTCACTAGATTAAGACAATCTCAACGAATAGGCAGAACAATTCCTTGTTACTGTAAATATCAGTCACCATTTTCGGTCCAGAAATTGTTAAACTCACTTAACATTTCTTGTAAGTGTAATCCATCGTTTTAGATTCTAAAGTTCTGCCCCAATGAGCCAACCATAGGGAAAAACCAATTAGGACATGAAACTAAAGTAATCCTATCTATCTTTGGAGTTTGAATAATGTGTAATGCAACAACGTTTTTCGTGTCAAGTAATATAAGGTCTTACTTGACACATTTTTCGTGTCAAGTATAAAAATCTCTTACATGACATGTTTTTTCATGTCAAGTAAAATATAAAAAATAATTAACTTATTATTTTAAACAAGTAAATGGGTTAAATGCCCTGAAACCCTCTCTTCCTCATTTTCTCTCTTACAAACCCCTCGCCCCCTCCCCCGAAACCCTCTCTTTGCAAAACCCCACCAGCCCCAGCCGACTCTCGTTCTCCCCACCGCCGGTAGTCGACCAGCTCCTCCCTCAGCCTCCGCCTCTAGCCAAAGCTATCCGTCACTGTCGAGCCTAGCCATTTATGTGACGAGACGTCTCTACTCGTCTCTTTCGCCCAAGCCGGAAGGAGCGTTCGCCGCTTGCCATTCGCACCACCAGACGCTGTTGTTCACGCCCCAGCCACCATGACGCTATCACACGCCGTTTGGAGTTGCCCAGCCTCGCACTAGACGATGTTCGTCGTATAGCTGCATTCCCCTATTCTAGATCCAGTCAGTTCTCCATCGGATCCACTGTTTTCATCCTCAACCGTCGCCATTCCTTGGGATTTTTGCCGGATCGTGGAGTTAGAAAAAATTAGTGTAAGTTGGGTTCCTCTTTGTGAGGTTAGTAGGTTCTTATTATTTTGTTATACCCATTGGTCTGGCGTGGGTTTAATTTTTGGTTGGGTTTTAAATTTGGATTGAGACCCCTCAAATTGGCTTGTATTTGCATTGAATTTCGTGTTCGAGGCTCGAGTGAAGCGTCGATTTCAACAAACACTTTGGGTAAGTCTGTTTTTCATGAATCTGAGGGCTTGTTAGTCTAGGAGTTAGCCATGAAGAATTATAGCATCTTCTGTAATGATTTGCTTGTTTGAATGTTTGATGATAAGATTGATTTTGAAGTGTTGGAAGGAGTTGAGTTGCAATCCAATAGGTTTGAGACCAATCTTGGCAAGGTTTTGATAAGTTTGAAGGTTAGTATTAATAGTTCTTTGTTACCCATTGATGTATTGCTCTAATAATTGAGTTATTTTCAATTTTTGATGTTCAATTCAATGATTTCAAGGGATTGGAGCCACTGTCCAACAGAGTTAACGATATTTGGACGTTTTGATAGGTATTAAAGCCTTGAAACTCTTTTGGAATTGTTACATAGTTGCTGGAATTTGGGTTTCTAACCATTATTATTGAACTTTTCGTAGGTTGGATTACTTAGTTGTAGTTTTAAAGTGGCATTCGAATCAAGCCACACTTTGGGTAATCTATTTGGAGTTAATTGGTTATTTTGGTGAATGAAATTTTGAAGAAATTTTTTATTGCTTGTAGATAATATTGGGCTTCTAATATTCTCTTCTATTAATTGATTCCTGTATTAGTTTTCTATTAAAGATGCACTTTGATTGCCTTTATAGAGAGATTTCAATTGTGTCAAGTCGCTTTTGCTTGAAAGTTGTGAAAGTTGGGGAAAAGGTGTCTACATTCTTCTGTTTTAAATTTTAGCATATGCTTGATTTGTTGATAATCTTCTTCCTCTTTATTATATTTTCTCAAACCTCTCCCATCTTCCTTCGTTTTGTAGCGAAAGGTAATTGGTCCTCCTGAGGCTGGATATGGTCAAAAGAGAATGAATGAAATCCCAGTAAGTCCCTAACTTTAAGTTGTAGATATTTTTTAAGTTTTGAGTATGATATTTTTCCATTGCATAAAGTAAGCCAATCATGTACATTTTTCCTTGTGCGTGTCTTTTTGTCATTGTTGAATCTTAACACTTATTTCTATAATTTGAAATTTGATGTTATCACCATTTATTCTATTTTGCAGGTTGACTTGCTTAAACATGGCTTGCCTAACCCTTACTTCTCGATCTTTAGACTTCAAAGTTCAATGTATAGATAAAATAATGTACTTTGTTGAGAGGTTACTTATTAAACAATTTGTCACTTTTGTGTTGTTGAAAGTCGAGTTGTATACAAAAGCAATTTTTAGTGAATATATTGAGTTGATGATCTTACATGTATAATGTTGATTTAGTTGATGTAATAATATTATTGGAATACAAGGCAGACAATGAGAATATCAATTGGGGCATTTAATTTGAAAAAAAAAAAAAAGACATATACTTGAAAAAAAAGTCAAGAATTATCATATATGATACATAATCAATGTTAAGAAGCAATAAACATGATATACCACCAATTTCAAGTGTATTATCTTTCTTGACACGAAAATTGTATCAAGAAACATTTTTCTTGACTTTTTTTGGAGTCAAGTTATCACATTATACTTGACAGTCGAATACTCGACGCTTTTATAAATGTCAAGTATACCCTTTACTTGATATTGGAAAAATGTCATGTAAATCCAATTTCTGTAGTAGTGATAGTTTAACAATGTTGATTCTTGTTTATTAAACACTATAATAAATGTAAATTATTCATTGGATGCTTATAAAATTTATTGTTTAATTCACTTTTCAGATCGGTTCCCAGGTAGGTGTATTCACTTTTAAAAGATTAATCCTATTTCTAATTGTATTAGAAATATATTAACATAGGTTTAGGTGAAATTAATTTTAGAATATTTAAAATTAATTTTAACCTATGGTTCCATGCAACTCTTGATTATAGATTTTAGTTCTGATTTCATTTGACTTAGAACTATTATAAAGTTTAATGAAACAATTAAAACTTAAGCCATGCATCTAATGACATACATAAAAATATAAGAATTATATTTCTAAGGTAATGTCATGCTTCATGCATTTTCATTTTCATTAAACAAATATAATATAACTCTTATACTAAGATATTAATGAAAATCATATAGTAAACATACATTACTTTAATATAACTCTTATATTAAAATTAATACATGCATACTACATAGTCATGCCATCATATACTATAACTATTAGAAACATGATACATGAACATGCTTTTCATTGATAAAATATAACTCTTATATTAATTAATGAAACTATATTAAACATGCATTTAAATATAACCCTTATATTAAAATGCATGAGCATGCTTAACTTAATCATGCAACTATATAATATAACTTTTATATTAAAATGATGCATGACTTTATGTTTATTCTATGGTAGGATTTATACTATATGATATACAATATGACATATAAATAATTAAAATCATACATCATAGGTATAATTAAATAAAACGACAATATTAGACTGAAATTGACATCCTAAATATTAATTAAATTAATATAACACTTGTATTAATTTAGTTAATGAAAATAGAATAAATATTTAATTATTACAAATTAATAATTAAAAAAAAAACAAAAAACTACACAAAGAAACCGCTAAGATGCTTGAACCTTCAATCTGGTAGTTTCCTGACACATGCGTAAACCATTTAAACCATTGCAATGTTGGTTTTTATGTTATGGCAGTGTTGCAATGCTCCATGCAACGTTGCGACAGGAGTGTTGCGGTACTGTAAGGCAGAAAGCCTGCTCTACTTTGTCTGTTCATTCGAATTTCTCTGTTCTTGCTCCAAAAGATCACCGATTCGAAGCTGAAACTCCATCACGAATGACACAGAAAAATACAGACTAGATTACTTGAATTAAATGCCCAAAACACCGGGCGATTACAACTTTAAATACTTTAAATTGATAAATTGTAGGTCACTTTTGAAACCATCCAATATGCAAAACTCATACATTCATAATGCATCATGCACCCATATAAACTCTAAATTAAAGTTCCAAAAAAAAAAAATTTAGAGATCGAGATGGTTCTGATACCAATTGAAGGGATTGAAATTCCCTGCAACGGAAGCAATTGGATGCAACGATCTCTAAATTTATTTTACAGAACATACAAAATACAAAGTAGCGGAAACCATTGATAAACATTATTAATTCAAACATGCTACTACAGTGAAAATTGAAGAGAGAGATTAATAAATCACTCACCTTTGAAGATCAAATTTTCATGTTCCTCTCTAATTCGAGTTGTCTTCTCCCGAGCTCACGAACTCGGCATCCATGAACTCAACGAACAGGAACAGACACCACTAAAGGGTCTTCCTTATTATTCTCAGGGACGAGAATCGTGCAGAGTTGCTGCAGTCAATCTTGGTGTGAGGAAAGAATAAGAGATTTTTTAGAGAAAAAAAATTCTTCCCTGTAAAAATCACAAAGAGAAGATGAACCAGAGGGGGGAAAGAGTTTTCTCTCTTCTAATTTGTTACGTGAGTTTTTTGAGAGAATAAATTTTTAATAAATTCATATTCAAAATTTTTTTTTTTTTAATAAATACATATTTTAACTAACTTAATATATATATAAATATTAAATTATAGGTTTTATCACATATAACCTATAGCTTATATTATATGACATATAATTTAACCTATAATTTTTATATAAATCACATCCATATAATTTAATATTTGAATCACATTCAAATAACGACCCTTCTCATCAGACTATATAAATTTAATATGAATCATATTCATATTGATTTTAACACATAGTTTCTATGTGAATCATATTCACATAATCAATGTTTGAATAATATTCAAATATTTATTTCTCTCATAAAATTAATTTGAATCATATTCACATTAAATTTTAATATATAGTTTTTATATGAATCTTATTCATATAATTAATATTTGAATCATATTCAAACATTTATTTCTCTCAAATTGTATCAACATACATTATATTATATAATGTATCAATGTACATTATTTAACTGTATCTTATACAATTAACTCCCTTTAATTAATTTGAATAATTCAAATCACATCAAAATTAATTTGTTTCCCATCAGTCCTCATTGAGCTAATGAGAGGATCTTATGGACCTATAGATCGAAGCTCCAACGATACGAGATTAATTGATTAAACACTTTTAATCAAATTAATCAACATTCATTAACTGCTGGTCACTTCACTAAAGACCCACCGTGGAACTCATTGCACTATAGATATATTTATGTGTCCATTGGATATAACTAATCAATAGTGCGTTGACCCTTCACAAATTGCTCTTAAGTATAGTTGGGTCTAATTATTGTTTTACTCCTGTAGTTACATCTAACTCCTTAAGTATCACTTATCCCTCTAATGATCAATTAATCATAGTCCAACTATGACCGAACCCCTCTCAGGCCAAGAGAGGGTGAGGTGCCTCATTGTTCAAGCCCCGAAATCAGCCCTTAAGGGAGCAAGTTATGTTCGTATCATAACTATAGGGAAGGAGTGAATTCCTTCTTATGTATTTGTGTTCCCAACTCTCGAAATTAGACTTAACATTTCGTGGTCCGGTCTTTATACAAACTTTTTTATGTTGGGTGTCCTAATTCTCTCAGAGTCTCATAATTTGTAAACAGTTTGTACACATTGTTATTAATAAAAGAAATGTTATTTTATTTGCATTTACTCATATCCAATAAACTAAGACCCGTGGTTATTTTATTTAACTTAAGCATGTATGTGAGACATAAAAGTGGATAATGCCTTAAGTAATAACCTAAATGGTCTGTAGTATAAGGATAAAGGAGGGATATCTTATCCTAGTGACACTATAGATACGACCCGCTTTGTAGATATTTACAAGTGTTGTAAAGTGCTACAGATGGTCTGATCCTGACAATTCATGTGGAGACATGGGAGTAGGGGTGTCCTACACAAAGAGTTTATATAAGACCGAACCACAAGTTGATTATTTTCTTTATATAACGCCGTTGATAATTGAAACTTACATCTCACTAAAATGACCATAGGTGACATGACCTTAATCCTGAGTGTTTTGGGAACTCCTACCTATGAGGGCGGTCCTTTGATTAATATGGGTGAGAGTGGCTAGATTACCAACTCAACAAGTATACCTTTTTGGGGATTCTTCTGATTGAGGAGTTAGAAACTCAGTTACACAAGACGGAATTCACTCCTTCCAGGAAGTAGGGGAAAGTAGATAAATTGCTCCCTTAAGGGTTGATTCCGGGTCTTGAACATAGTGGCCACACCCTCTCTTTGGAAAAGAGGATTTAGTCATAGTAGGACTATGACTTATTGTTCATTAGAGGAATCAGTGGTACTTAAGAAGTTAGATGTAACCACAGGAGCAAAACGGTAAATTGGCCTAGCTTTACTTACGAGTGATTTGTGAAGGATTATCGTACTGTTGATTGGTTATGTGGACATAAAAATATATTTGTAGTGAGAATAGTGCAACTGTCAGTCTTTAGTGGAGTGTCTGACAGTTAACAGATGGTGGATCTCGTGATTAAAGAGTTTAGTTAGTTATTCACGTACTTTGGAGCTTCAAGCTACAGGTCCATGAGGTCCCCTTGGTAGCTCAATGGGTTCAAGTTGAGAATCAAATTTTGGGGTTAGTTTGAAGTGTTCAAATTAATAAGAGGAAATTCAATTATATGTGATATAATTGGTGTGATGTATTAGATACATTAAATGGAAGAATTAATATAAATATGATTTATATTAAGTACCATAAAATAGAAAAAGAACTATGGTTTATATGTTTCATATGATGAAATATTAAAACTATAGGTTATAAATATAATATGATAAGTTGGTTGTCATATTTATTTATAATATATTGATTGTATGATAATTAATTTTTTTCTGGAAAATTATTTTCCAAAATTAGTAGTTGATCCATTCGAATAATTCTCACAGAAAAGGGCTATCAAGTAAAAATTGTTTTTACTAAGCGATAGCTATTGAGAGTCTACATGATCGCTTAGAGTTGACTATACGATAGGTACTCGGCTGATCGTTGTTGTATGATTGAGTAGCAAAGTCTATGCGATAGGCTTCAATTTACTAAACGATCGAGTACATCGCCTATGCGATAGACAGTGTCTTGATTTCCCACTAACTCGATCGTCTACTCGATCATAGACCTTCTGTCTTTCTAGTCCAAGATCATATAGAGCCCATAACTTCTGGATTCTCACACCGAGAATACTAAGGTAACCATTGTGGTGGTGTCCTTACTCTGTTCGTGAATCGAGTTGAACTTGATTGGGTTCGAGGAGCATTCAGACGTCCGTGTTGTTCATGTTCTGTTCATTGCGATCATTTGCTATTGTGGATGCATTGGAGAAAGATCGAGGGATTCTTGAAGAATGGTTCTTCAAAGGTACGCATACTCTATACCTTGAATCTCTTATAGCATGCTGTAATTTCTATTTATGCATAACTTGTTAGTTTCCGTTTAAGGTTGTAATTGTTGATGTTCAATCTGAATGGAATTTAGAACGATCCACTTCCGCTACTCATGGAGATCTATGTTTGTGATTTTCTTCAATTGGTATCAGAGCTAAGTTGTTCTAATATTCCAAATTCCATTACTGTACTGAACTTCTTTTACAATCGTGGGGGGTTTTAAGTTTTCTGCAATGTGTTTAAGAGTTAAATGTGTTTATGGATGTTTATGGGATGATTGCCTCTGTTTAAAGCTTTCTTTAAATTTACAAAGTGTTAATTTGTAAGGGCCCTTGTGTTTTTGGGTATAATTAACAAGCAATCGAGTCTGTATTCAAAGTGTTTGAAGTTGTTTGAGTCATTCATGATGTAGTTTCATAGCATGAAGATGTAGTTCTCATCGAGTAAGAAGACCGAAGGTTGGTCGTATGGTGTAGCCCAAGCTAAACAATCGTTGATATTTGGCTAAACGATCGTGTAGAAAAGATATGCCCGATTGTGTAGTATTTACTAAACGATCGTTTAGCTAATGCTAAACGATGGGGTAAAGAGTTTACTCTATCGTGTAGCATTGGTTGCTCGATCGTGTGGATGCTTGAGGTAAACGATCGCATAGAGTATTTGATACTCATCGTTTAATAAAAGGCGTGTGCACTAAACGATCGTGTAGTTTAGCATGCCTCATCGCATAGTCACTGACTATACAATCACTCGATATACGATACCTTACATTTGCTCAGCTATCATTTGTTGCACCGTATCGTTGTCATCTACTTGATCGTTTAAAGCTTGCATTGCACGATGCGTGCTACACGATCGCGTGGCCATATGTTTCATCGCATAGTCAAAGGTACATGATCGTTGCTAAACGATCGTTTATGCTCACACAGCGTTGCTAGATGATCACAAGGATTTGTTACAAGATCAAGGAGACGCGTTCTTCACCTGGACGGTTCAAGACCTGGTTCGCCTGTTTGAACCGGTTGACTCATTGCTATTTGTAATAGTTAGCTTTGTTTTTTTTTTAGGATTTAAGGCTAATTGTCCCGGTTCATCAACTTTTACTTAATGTACATGAGTTGTATATTTGTTTATATGCCATAGTGTATGATATATAGATTTAAAACCCACCTTAGGTTATGTATTTTATTCATACATCATATATTATAAGTGTTATAATATAGTTAATGGCATGATGAAATTACAAGAAAGTATGCTCATGCATCATGAAATATAAGAGTTATATTTATACATGCTTTAAGCATATTCATGCATCATCTTTATATTATAAGAGTTATAGTATAAGGGTGTATGGAAGCATGTATGCTTGGTTCATCGCTTTTTTATATATGTGTTATATACAAGTAGTAATGAATGAACAATGCATGGAGCATGATACTTAGGCTTGTTTATAAGAGTTATGAATGCCTTGTATGTGTTGCTTTACATTGTGGATGGTTTTAGTTGTTTCCTGTGATAAGTGTTATAATGAAAATTAGAACTAATATAAATAAGAAAGAGTTACATGCGAACTTAGGTGAACTCATGTTTTAAAAGGGTTTTAAAATTGGATCGAGATAGACTTAAGTTCATGGTTCTAATGTGATTAAATACCTAATTTTAATCTTTTTCAATAGGTTTAATAGGATTAAATTGATTTCCGTAAAAGATTAAATTTGTATTAAATCTATCTATAAGGGACCTTTATCTAAGGTGGGTTCTATCTAGGCTGAGATATTTAAGCTGACGGAAACAGGACACCCCTACTTGGGAACCTACCTGGAAAGGTGAATTAGATAGATTTGCTATAAGCATGCAACAGTTGATCGAAGACTTCATTAAAGAGTTTAATGAATGATGATCAAAAGTTGTTCAACTTTCCAAAGTAAGAGTTACTTTTGGGCATACCTAAAAAGTCACTTAGTTAAAATCGTTAGCCATGTTTTTTCTAAGTAAACTAAACCCTAGGTTATAAAATAATCACTAGGAGAAAAAGATGTAGATGATATGTCAATTCCACTCACATTTCTCTCCGAATGTTCATGCCTGAGATTCATGCTTGGCCTCCTGGTGCCGTGGGAGTATCCCCCTTCAGATGGTGTTTGCATGAGTCAATATCAAGATGGACGGAGAGAGTGTTACAGTACGTAGGTGAAGGATGTGTGTCAACATGTCCTGCGGTCTCCTTCATTGGTTTGCATCGTGAGATCTTCTTGCACGGCCTTATGGTGCCTTGAGAGCGTCCCCCTTTAGATGGTTTGTGCAGTTGGTCAATATCAAGGTGAACTTCAGAAATGGATAGGTTCGCTTTAGTTTTTTCCCCAATCAAATTTTGTCCCTTCGAATTGGCTGTTTGAGGCGGAACTCTAAGTTTTAAAATGAAGGGTCACACTTACGGGAAATTATTAAGCAAGTTAATGGTTTTTTGACCAAATCAATAATGGCTAGTTGTTATAGGAACAAGAATTGTTCTGGTATTAATGAGTGATTGAGAGTGTCTCAATTCAGAGGAGAGATAAATTGATTACCCTTCAGTGGCTTTTGTCTTAAACCTTTGAAGCGTCATTGAAAAATTAGATGTCATACGGGGTTCATTTAGATTTTGCTAAACCATATTGGATTTTGTTTTAAAGAGTATTTGCTAAAATCTAATGTAGATCAATGTGTTTGTTTTTTCAGCAACGTGTATGCTTTTTCGTTAGTTGCCTCTTTTAATTTGACCAGTTATATACATTGGAAAGAGTAAAAACATTGATGTGGTAAACACCTTAAGTTTGTCATGGTTGAGGAGTATCCTCAAGTCCCAACCCTTGATGCACCGCAAAATGTTCGTAATGCATATGAAGTATGGATGAAGGCTAATTCGATGGCCCGACTTCACATTTGGCTAGCATACCTGATGCATTGGCCAAAATGGTTGAGAACATTGTCATTGCACGTGAGATCACGGACTCGTTACAAGAATTGTTTGAACGTCAATTCTCATTTTTTGAGCAGAAAGGGATGGATGACAAAGAAACTAGTAGTGTCAGTTCCCAAGATAACCTCTAGTCTTTCTTAAATGTCAATGGACTAAATGAGAAAGTAATTGTTGCTGACTCTGTTGAAGTTCATCGACGAGAATTGTTCTCTAAAATGAATCTTGGAGCTTATTTAGGTTCTGATACTAATTCCACTACTCTCCAGAAGAGGAAGAAGTCTAAAAATAGTAAATATGATTTATTGGTCTTGGAGACGTGTTTGGTAGAGAATGATGATTCTACCTAGATACTTGATTCAGGTGCTACTAACCACGTAAGTTTTTCCTACCAAGGGTTTAGTTCCTGGAAAATATTGGAAGATAGAGAGTTGACTCTTCGAGTCGGTACTGGTGAGGTTGTTTCAGCTATTGTTGTAGGCAGGCTGAAGTTATTTTTGGACAAGAAACGTTATCTGTTACTGTATAATGTTTTTGTAGTTCTTCATATCAAGAGGAACTTAATCTTGGTTTCTTGTCTGATTGAACAAGGTTATACCATCTCCTTTTCTGAGAGTAAAGTGTTTATTTTCAAGAATAGTATGGAGATTGGTTTTGGTTCAATGGAAAATAACTTATATGTACTAAGGTTGTTAGTCATAAAAGCCTTGCCTAATACTAAAATGTTTAAAACAGCGACAACTGCAAAAAGACCAAATGTTTCTCCAAAGGAAAACGTCAATCTTTGACATCTAAGGTTAGGTCACATCAACCTTAATAGGATTGAGAAGTTGGTGAAATGTGGACTTCTAAAGAGTTTAGAAGAAAAATCCTTGCTGATATATGAATCATGCCTTGAAGGCAAGATGACCAAACGACCTTTTACTGGAAAAGGTTATAGAGCCAAGGAAACCTTGGAGCTTATACATTCAGACCTCTGTGGTCTGATAAGTTTTAGGGCTCGAGGTGGGTATGAATATTTCATCTCTTTCATAAATAATTATTTAAGATACGGGTATCTATACCTAATGCAAGATAAGTTTGAAGCCCTCGACAAGTTCAAGGAGTATAAGGTTGAAGTTGAAAACTTGATTGGTAAGGCGATAAAAACACTACGATCTAATCGTGGTGGATGGTATATGGACCTCGCATTCCAAAACTATATGATAGAACATGGAATCACGTCCCAACTCTCGGCCCTAGGTACACCTCAGTAGAATGGTGTATCAGAAAGGAGAAACAAAACTCTGTTGGACATGGTTCAGTCTATGATGAGTTATACTCATCTTCCGGACTCGTTTTGGGGATTTGCAGTGGAGATTGCATGTTACATTTTAAACAACGTTCCCTCGAAAAGTGTTTCTAAAACACCTTTTGAGCTATGGAGAGGCTGTAAAGGTAGTTTATGCCACTTTAGGATTTGGGGATGTCTAGCCCACGTGCTCATGGCTAACCTTAAGAAGTTGGAACCGCATTGAAAGTTTGCCTCTTTGTAGGCTACCCCAAGGAAACAAAGGGTGGATACTTCTATGCTCTAAGTGAGAATAAAGTGTTTGTGTCGGAAAATGCTATATTCTTGGAAGAATACCACATTAGGGATCATAAAGCATGAAGCAAGCTTGTTTTACATGAGATTTCTAGTAGACTACTGAGGGTTCAACAAGAGTTATTGATGTCGGTTCATTTAGTCAACCATCTCAAGAGTTTAGACTACCTCGACATAGTGGGAGGGTTGTGAACCCACCGGAATGCTACATGGGTTTGACTGAAGCCCAAAACATCATGTCTGATGATAGAGTTGAGGATCCATTG
Organism: Benincasa hispida; assembly: GCF_027475165.1. Taxonomy (NCBI): domain Eukaryota; kingdom Viridiplantae; phylum Streptophyta; class Magnoliopsida; order Cucurbitales; family Cucurbitaceae; genus Benincasa; species Benincasa hispida. The sequence goes on along the minus strand of NC_143489.1, from coordinate 24,687,422 downwards.
TCTTATAAGCAAGCAATGGAGGATATTGACAAAGATGAGTGGATTAAGGCCAAGAATCAGGAAATGAAGTCTATGTACTTCAATTCGGTCTAGAAACTTGTGGATTAGCCTTATGGGGTAAAACCTATAGTGTGTAAGTGGATCTACAAGAGAAAATGAGGTGTAGATGGAAAGGTGCAGACCTTTAAGGCTAGACTCGTGATAAAAGGTTATACCTAGGTTGAGGGAGTGGACTATGAGGAAACTTTCTCACTTGTTGTCATGTTAAAGTCTATGAGGATACTCTTATCCATAGCTAAATTTTATGATTATGAGATATGGCAAATGGACGTCAAGACTGCCTTTCTAAATGGTAATCTTGAGGAGACCATCTACATGGCTCAACTAGAGGGGTTCATTGTTCCAGAACAAGAGCAAAGAGTTTGCAAGCTTAATAGGTCCATTTATGGTCAGAAACAGGCATCTAGATCGTGGAACATTAGATTTGATAGTTCAATCAAATCATTTGGCTTTGATCAGAATGTTGATGAGCCTTGTGTTTACAAGAAAATCATCAACAACTTAGTAGCTTTCCTGGTCTTGTATGTGGATGATATCTTACTCATTGGGAATGACATAGGATTTCTGACTGACATTAAGAAATGGCTAGCTGCCCAGTTCCACATGAAAGATTTGGGAGAGGCACAGTATGTTCCAGGTATCCCGATTATTCGGGATCGTAAGAACAAGAGGTTGGCCTTGTCTCAGGCATCGCACATTGAGAAGATGTTGATCAAGTACTCGATCTAGAATTCCAAGAGGGGTTTGTTACCCTTCAGGCATAGAATTATTTTATCTAAGGAATAGACATCTTAAGAGGTTGAGGAAATGATACAGATTCCCTATGCTTGGCTATTGGGAGCCTTATGTATGCAATGTTATGTACTAGACCTGACATTTGCTATGCAGTAGGAATTGTCAGTCATTATCAATCTAATCCAGGATTAGATCATTGGACTGTGGTCAAAACAATTCTCAAGTATCTTCGGAGAACGGGGATTATATGCTCATGAGACAAGAATTTGATCCTTACAGGATACACAGACTCTGACTTTCAGACTGATAGAGATTCTCAGAAATCGACATTAGGGTTAGTGTTCACTCTGAATGGAGGGGCTGTAGTTTGGTGAAGCATCAAGCAAGGATGTATCGCGGACTCCACTATGGAAGTCGAATACGTAGCCGCTTCTGAAGCTGCTAAAGAAGCTGTTTGGCTTAGAAAGTTCCTTACAGATTTGGAAGTTGTTCCAAATATGTTTTTGTCGATCACTCTCTATTGTGATAACAGTAGAGCTGTGGCGAATTCAAAGGAACCTCGGAGTCATCGTAAAGGCAAGCATATTGAATAGAAGTATCATTTGATTAGGGAGATTGTGCATCGCGGTGATGTGATAGTCACGAAGATCGCGTCAGAGTACAACATTGCTAATCCATCTACAAATTTCCTCATAGCTAAAGTGTTCGAATGTCATCGGGAGAGTCTGGGTCTACGGAACATGCGACACCTTGTTTAAGGAAAGTGGGAGATGATACTGAGGTATAGAGTATGTCCTAGTTTATTGTATATTGTACTATGTTATATATTGTACATTAGTCTCCCGAGGCATTAGGACAAGTCTCCTGAAGCCTTGTAGTTTGTAAGCAGTTTGTACACATTGTTATTAATAAAAGAAATGTTATTTTATTTGCATTTACTCATATCCAATAAAATAAGATCCGTGGTTATTTTATGTAACTTAAGCATGTATGTGAGACATACAAATGGATCATGCCTTAAGTAATAACCTAAATGGTCTGTAGTATAAGGATAAAGGAGGGATACCTTATCCTTGTGACACTACGGATACGACCCGCTTTGTAGATATTTACAAGTGTTGTAAAGTGCTACAGATGGTCTGATTCTGACCATTCATGTGAAGACATACGAGTAGGAGTGTCTTATGCAAAGAGTTTGTATAAGACCAGACCATGAGATGATTAGTATCTTTATATAACGCCGTTGATAATTGAGACTTATATCTCACTAAAACGATCATAGGTGACATGACCTTAATCCTGAGTGTTTTAGGAAATCTTGCCTATGAAGGCGGTCCTTTGATTAGTATGGGTGAGAGTGGCCAGATTGCCAACTCAACAAGCCTATCTTTTTAGGGATTCGTCTGATTGGGGAGTTGGGAACTTAGTTACACAATACGGACTTCACTCCTTCCCCAAAACAGGGTAAGTAGATAATATTCTCCCTTAAGGGCTGATTCTGGGTTTTAAACGTAGTAGTCACGCCATTTCCTTGGAAGAGAGGACTTAGTCATAGTAAGACTATGAGTTATTGTTCATTAGAGAAATCAGTGGTACTTAAGGAGTTAGATGTAACTACAGAGGAAAAAAGGTAAATTGGTCCAACTGTACTTATGAGTGATTTGTAAAGGGTTATTGCACTGTTGATTGGTTACGTGGACACATAAATATATTTGTAGTGAGAAGGGTGCAGCTGCCGATCTTTAGTGGAATGTCCAGCAGTTAACGGATGGTGGATCTCGTGACTAAAGAGTTTAGTCAGTTATTCACGTACCGTTGGAGCTTCAAGCTACATATCCATGAGGCCCCCTTGGTAGCTCAATGGGTTCAAGTTGAGAATTAGATTTTGGGGTTAGTTTGAAGTGTTCAAATTAACAAGAGGAAATTTAATTATATGTGATATAATTGGTGTAATGTATTAGATACATTAAATAGAGGAATTGATATAAATATGATTTGTATTAAGTACCATAAAATAGAAAAAGAACTATGGTTTATATGTTTCATATGATGAAATATTAAAACTATAGGTTATAAATATAATATGATAAGTTAGTTATCATATTTATTTATAATATATTGATTATATGATCAATAATTTCTTTTTCTCTATAACCGTTTGAGTGGGAGGTTATTAGAAGTTTTATGGTAACCATGAGATAAAAGGAAAATTGTTATCCAAAATTAGTAGTTGATCCATTCGAATAATTCTCACGGAAAAGGGCTATCAAGTTAAAATTGTTTTTACTAAGCGATAGCTACTGAGAGTCTACACGGTCGCTTAGAGTTAACTATACGATAGTTACTCAGCTGATCATTGCTACCCGATTAAGTAGCAAAGTCTGTGCGATAGGCTTCAGTTTACTAAACGATCGAGTACATCGTTATGCGATATAATGTTCTTATCTCCCACTTACTCGATCGTAGACCTCTTGTCTTCCTCAGTCCAAGATCATATAGAGCCCACAACTCCCAGATCCTCACATCGAGAATATCAAGGTAACCATTGTAGTGGTGTTCTTACTCTATTCGTGAATCGAGTTGGGCTCGATTGGTTTCAAGGAGCATTCAGACGTTTGTGTTGTTCGTGTTCTATTCGTTGCGATCATTTGTTGTTGTGGACGCATTGGAGAACGATCGAAGGAGTCTTGAAGAATGATTCTTCAAAGGTACGCATACTCTATCCCTCAAATATCTTATAGCTACTGTAATTTCTATTGATGCATAACTTGTTAGTTTCCATTTAAGACTGTAATTGTTGATGTTCAATCTGAATGGAATTTGGAACAGTCCATTTTCACTGTTCATGGAGATTTGTGTTTGTGATTTACTTCATTTTATATAAGATACCCCCACTCACACATCTTTACAAGAATGATCAATATTAGATCATTTGTACCACTTTACAACAATTGTAATAACTACAAAGTGGGTCGTATTAGTAATGTTACCAGGATAAGGCACCTAGCCTTATCCATATACTACAAACCATTTAAGTTATCACTTAAACATGATCCACCTGTATGTCTCAACTACATGTTTAAGTTACATCATATAACCTTGGATCTTAGGTTAATGGATTATTGCACAAGTAATACAAAATCAATCAACTATCGAGTCAACTAACAAAAACTACGAGGCTTTAGGGCATACACCCCAACACAGACTTGGAAGCACCTTTATTTTTTAATATCTTTTTACGTGCCACTTTGGAACAAACTTTCCACGTCTTTCTTTTCCTATTTTTTTGGTAATGAAGCGTCTTCCCTTCCATGTTTTTCAGTGATCAGGCTTTTCTCCACTATCATTGCTGCTTCGATGAGTTTAGAGAATTCTTCCCAAGCGATACAAGCAGTAACAAGGATTCAATTTCTTGTCTCAAACTAGCATCGAACCTCTTACTGAAGGAACCCTATAAAGGGACCATGAGCGAAAGCGATGGATCTTCACAATCTTTCCAATTTTACAGAATATAAAATTTTATAGAGACAAAAAGAACATATGCATTTAACCCAAAAAATTACAACATGCATTAATAAAAATAATAGAAAAATAAATAGGGTTTCAAAAAACTCTTACCTTTGAAGGACTAAAATCTTCACGTTTCCTCTTATCTGTGAAAATCACAAACATAATTGAAAGGCCAAAAGGGCACCACCACTAGGAAACCTCAGTATTCTCAGGCAGAGAACCCAGGAGGTGTGAGCTCTATCTATTTTGGATTCTGAGGGAAGGGATTGAGAGAGGAGATGGAGGAGCAGAGAACTTTCTAAGAACTTTTCTGTTTAGAGCACTTCTGTGAAAAAATCCCCCAGAGGTAGAAGATAAATCCCCTTAACAAATCAATAGTACAATGACCCTTAACAAATTGCTTGTAAGTATAACTGGGCCACAATTACCGTTTTGCCCCTATAGTTACATCTAACTCTTTAAGTACCACTAATCCCTCTAATGATTAATAAATCGTAGTCCAACTATGACCAAACCCTTCTCGAGCTAGGAGAGGGTGTGGCGCCACATTGTTCAAGCCCTAGAATCAACCCTTAAGGGAACAATTTATCTACTTGCCCCGACATTGGGGAATGAGTGAATTCCTTTTTGTGTAGTGTGTTCCCAACTCCCCATTCAAACGAATCCCCAAAATGGTCAGCTTATTGAGTCGGCGATCTAGTCACTCTCACCTATAAAAATCAAAAGACCGCTCTCATGGGTAGGAGTTCACAACTCACTCAGGATTCAGGTCATTTTTCCTATGGTCATCTTGGTGAAATGTAAGTCTCTATTATGAACAGCATTATATAATGAGACTACATATTTTTTGGTCCGATCTTATACCAACTTTTTTGTATAGAATATCTTCGCTCACATATCTCCATATGAATGATCCGGATCAAATCCTTTGTAGCACTTTACAATAATTGTAACATCTAAAAAGCGAGCCATACTTGTAGTGTCACTAGGATAAGGTATCCAGCCTTATCCATCTACTACAGACCATTTAGGTTATCACTAAAACATGATCCACTCGTATGTCTCTACATACATGTTTAAGCTATAAGATAACCTTGGATGTTAGTTTATTGGCTTGTAGTTAATGCAACTAATTTTGAAATAAAATATCACATATTTTATTACATAAGAAAATGTTTGTACATTACAATTACAAACTTTAGAACCATACGACATTTAGGACACCAACCCCAACACTTATAGTGTTCACCATTGTCTTCAATAATGTTCAAGGTGTATCTCGAGAGCTTAGTAATTTTTTTTTTCATATTCCCTCACCATCATGTTCCCTTGAGTAAGTTTTAAAACTTAATTTTGTTTCAAATCACAAAATGATTGTGGGTAGAATTTTTTGTAAAAAGATTTTTGAAATTCTCCCCACGTTGGTTCATCTCTTCCCCTTCTTCTATTCTCTACTATCTTTCACCAGTCCTTCGTCCGTCTTTGTAATAGAAAGGTGGCCAAAGTTACTTTCCGTTCTTCAGGCACCTCACAACTTTAAAACATTTTTCAATTTAGGTGATCCAGGCTTCAACATCAGCCAGATCTGTGGTCCCTTCAAATGTACTTGATTCTAGTGACTTGAATCGTTCAATCCCATATTTCTTCTTTGGGTATAGCTGAATTGTATCCAAACTTTCAATAAGGTGTTGTGCGAATCTATCTAAATATTGTTCTTCCGACATAACTTGCTTCTGAGAATTACTTGCTTGGATTTCACTGCCTTCTTTGGACCTACTGGTACTTGCTTGGTTTCTTTGTCTCCCACTTCTCAACATGGTTTCTATAAAAGAATTAGTCAACACATAGATTAAGTACTGGAAATTTCATTACCAAAACATCTACTTTTTATAGCACTTTTATTTCTTTAGTTATCACAATATTTTTGTATTTTACATCCAACTTATGCATTATATTTATATTTATAAGTTTACAGTCATTATTCCTTACTAATCTTCTACCTTTTCTTTTTCTTTTCTTGTTATCCCATATTTTTCTCCCAGATTCCATAGACACTCCTCCAAAGAATATCTTGGTTGTAGACAAAAGAAACAAAAGGTGTTATGAAGTTTAGTATCTTACTTAAGCAAATTCCCTATCGAGTTTTCAGTATCTCATCAGTCAGTATCCTAACATCATTCACAGTTTGACTAGGTCCATCCTTTATTTGAATCTTCTTCAAACGAATCCCAAGCTTCTTTGTCATCCGAAATCCAGTGTGTTATTTTCCTAGGAAGGTATCTTTTTTGGGGTGGGTTATTTTTACTTACCTGCTTCTATTTACCCTTACTTTTCTGTTGATAGAGAACACAGTCCCTCCGAAGGTGGCCCTTTTTACCACATTCGAAATAGGTTCTTAATGAAGTTAGATAGGGTCTCATATGCTTTCCTTCACACTTCGAACACTCTGATACGACAACACTTCTAATTTTTTCTATCAATTCAGGTTCCATATAGGGACAAGGGCTTCATGATACTTTCGGTTTCCTTCTGACAACATAGTAGATTACCCTACCTTTCGATATATCTATCCCTCTAATACGTGTTTCCTACAATAATGATTAACTTAGAATTATAATAATCATGTAGTTCCAAGAAATTTGTTCCAATTGCGTAACTCGTTTCTTCTAGTCTAGTATTTCTTGGATCCTTTTCATGTATTCCCCAAATCCCTACCTTCCATTACCCTCTTCTAGTTTTATATAAACCTTTACCCACTGTATTTCTTGGTTTTTGTCCTAATTCTAGTGACTTGACTTTTCAAGGTACCACTCTTGGTTTTTCTAAAAACTTTTGGCCTTTCCGCGCCATTACTAACTCAATTTGCTCAAAACTTTTTGCTCTGATACTAACTTGTCACACCCCCTCCCGAGCTTAGCTCTTTCTCTCGAAATGAGGTGTGAAAATAGCGAACATTACCCTTTTGTAATGCCAACTGTCCAATATCTTGCTTTTACAAACCATATTCTACAACCGGAAGCATTTTAAAAAGAATTTATTCTACACAAAGCTTTAATATTCATACAATTTCATGATTATAGACCATACACTATCTCCCAAATTCTTAAACATGATGTATGAAAATAAGTTTTTCTTTTTTTAAATCGATTTGAGAAAACAAACATAGTGTACATGACCTGAATTTGGTAACTGAGATAATGTTGGCATGATCATATGTCTCTCCAAATCCAAGACCAATTGGACGAGTAATTCAACCAAACACATATCCAAGAAAATTGTTCTAATACTCAATATAACCCATCGAATGTATACATGTCGATAATTCCCGCTAGTCATACTCGGGTATGTTGACAATCCTAGTCAGATTACTCTGACAATCCCAGCCAGATGTTCATGAGATATGTTAACAATATCCCGAGTATAGTTCTAGTTTCCAATCAAATTCACAATATACATGCATCTTATATATACACACACACATATATATAGCCATATAAGCACACAAATTCACAGTAAAACCGCTCACAATTTCACTAGAAAAAGGGTTTTTCATGCTTTCTGTTCTTTTTATTTCACTTGAATCTTGAGTTTGTAACGATCCAGAAACCAACTTAGAATCCCATGTTTAGGGTTTAAATAATCTTAGAACTCTTTCTTAACCCTAAACCTAGCTTACCAACCCCAAAGACCTCAAACTAAACTTTTAAAGTGGTAGAGAAGCCTGTTGGCCGCAGAGTTGCACTGTTGGATGCAAGGATACTCCTCTTAGACCAGTTGAACACAATGTTGGATCCTCTTCAAAGCATAGATGAGCCTCTCAACGCAAGGTCACTCCCGAATCTCTCCAATCACTTCCTTCTTGAATCTTTTAAGAGGTTTTTGAGTCGTAGAATGAAATGAGAACCTCGGAGGATCTTTATAGGCTTCAAGACTTCATCCTCGTCACTCCTCCCCACTCCCAACTCATGACACCTCCTCCTTGGAGGAAATTTTAGTGTCTTCTTCCTATTGAGCCACCATCTTCTTTTTTGTCACCACCTATTTGCATATAGGTAGGTTTTGTCTTCACCTAAGCATGTCCAACGCATGCTTACTTTTGAGGTGGTTTTTCTATACTTTTACATGCTCAATCTTGCATTCGGAGAAGCCACGTTCCTCACCTTGGTGTCTCTCAATGCATAGATGCTACTTGTTGTACGCATGGTCCCATTTTCCATGCATTAAACTTCCCCAATCCCCACTTCTGAGACCTAGCTTCCTTTTTGTAGCATGATTTCTCCTCTTGATCGTCCAAAGTACACCAATATGTAAGGAATGCGTTCACTTCCTCTCTCTATGGCCTTGAATTTCTCTTTCCTAGGGTTTCTTTGCCTATTGTGTCTTATGTTGTCCAACACTTAGCCAAATTTTCAGCCTAAGTTGTCCCATGCGCCCATCTTCCAAGGGCTATGCGTCCAACCTTTGTTCCTACTCTTAGTTGTGCATAGTTCAATACATGGCCTTCCAATGCTAACCAATTCTTTCCTCATATGCTTACCTACTCTAAACATCCCAACGCAACACTTCCTATGCGACCAAGGGCCTTAAATATGCGCCCAACATACCCTATCATGCGTCCAAATATTCGTTCTTTTCCCATAACATGTTCCATTTGAAATGTCATATCCAAAGCTACATCCCTACTTCTCACACCCTTGGTACTTAGTCATTTCTTCACTTTCCTAGGCCGATCTTGTAGTTCCCTAGAGTTCATAGCAAAGTCCTTTATGTTCATAGTTTCATTTTCTCATAGCATAGTTTCCATATATCCAAGATAGTCACTTCCTGTGTCTAAGTTGTTCAACTAAAGTTACTTGGAGGTTTTCTTTGTGCCTAATGTCTCACCCTATGTGTCCAACTCTACAAACTTTCTATACCACGCACCCAACATGGTTCTTTATGCTATGAGTTGAACTTTTTGTTTACTATTCTATGAATAAATTCCCCCAACTATGTTATGACTTAGTTGAGGTGAATCTTCTAGTAACTCCTAGTCCAACTCCTTCCTTCTTTCCTATAATTCTCATAGCAAAATTTTTCCTAAAGATCACAGTATAGTCAAATTTCCACTATGCTATGTATTCATAGCATAGTTTTCATACTTGGTCAGAATTTTGCCCCTTAATCTTCAAGTATGCGTTCACCCACATCAGTCAAGGGGTCTTGTCATAATCTGAGTGTTAGAATTTGACTATTGTCAAATCAATTCAAATCATACCCTATTCTCGAATAAACAAAATGGTAAGATCACAACACTTATTGTTTATGTTGACGACATGATAGTTATAGGAGACGATGATGAAGAAAGGAAGGTGCTACAAAATTTCTTGTCTAAAGAATTTGAAATGAAAGATTTGGGAATTTTAAAAATATTTTCTTGGAATTGAAGTTTCTCGATCAAGCACTGGAATCTTCCTATCTCAAAGGAAGTTCGCTCTAGACCTTTTATAAGAGATTGGAATGTCAGGATGTTAACCTATTATGTTAATACTCCAATAAAAGAAGGAAAAAAATTATCTATTAAATCTGATCAAATACTTACAGATAAAGGAAGACACCAAAGAATTGTTGAAAAATTGATGTACTTATTGCTTGAGTTAAGCTTTCTTGACTCGTTCGTTTTGAGTCCCGATTTTCAGTCCTTGGATGATCTTTCGAGTCTTAATACAATGGATTCCATAGGCATTTCCCATGCTCTTCCGAAAGAAGCATCTGGAAATGACTTGTCATGGGCTTATGCGATGAAGACCAGATTTAGCTTATGCACTAAATTTTGTAAGTCAATTCATGCATAATCCTGGAGAACTGTATATGGATGTTGTTATGCATATTTTAAGAGATCTAAAAAATGCTCCTAGAAAGGGAATTTTGTTCACAAAGAATTATGACCATCAGAAAATTGAAGTATATACTGATGCAGATTGGGTTAGATCCGTGGATGATAAGTGATTTACCTCGAACTACTTTACCTTTGTAGGTGATAATCTCATAACATGGAGAAGTAAGAAACAAAATGTTGTTGCTCGCTCAAGTGCATAAGTTGAATTTAGAGGTATGACCTTCAGGATTCTTGAGTCATTATGGCTAAGACAAATCTTAGAAGACTTGGGTCAAAGTTCCAAGTAACCAATTTTATTGTTTTGTGATAATAAGGTAGCTTGTGATATTGCCCGTAATCCAGTACAATATGATTGTACAAAACATGTTGAGATTGATAGATTTTTTATCAAAGAAAAGTTGGATGAAAATATTGTGGAATTGCCTAAGATAAAGTTAGAAGATCAGTTGGCGATATCCTCAACAAAGCTCTTTCTCAGCGAGTATTCTCAAGATCATTAGCAAGTTGGGCATGTGTGATATCCATGCACCAACTTGAGGGGGAGTGTTAAGTTTTTTAGAAAATATCAGTTGTATTGAGCTAATTAGGAAATACCTCTTTTGTAAAAAAAAAAATTAATGTAATCATTCTTTCCTAAATCAGGTGCATAATTGTAGGTATAATTAATTCTCTATTTATCCTTTGTACATTGAAAAGAATGGAATATAAATGAAAATACTATAATTTTATAAATTGCTAAAATATATTAGATGTAGACTACGAAGTTTCAAATATTAAGGTCCCGTTTGGTAATTATTTTGTTTTTTGTTTTTTGTTTTTGAAAGTTAAGCCTATAGACACTACTTCCACCTCTACATATATTCATTTGTTATATACTTTTTACCAATAGTTTAAAAAACTAAGCCAAAATTGGAAAACTAAAAAAAAGTTGTTTTTATTTTTAGAATTTAGATAAGAATTTAACCATTGTATTTAAGAAAGATAGAGATCAATGTAAGAAATGGGGAAGAAATAATTTTAAAAAACAAAAAACAAAAAACGAAATAGTTACCAAATAAGATCTAAATAAGATAATTTAAGAATTTATGAATCAAAATGGAAGAGATCTTATAAGTTCAATACTAAAATCAGCTTGCTTATAAAATAAATTAATAAAAAAAAACAGATTTAAATCTTTTCCTCTCTCATTTTGCTGCTTTAATTTGAATTTTATAAACAATTATTTAAAACATAAAAACTTTGATTAAGCTTCACCTTTAATATCGTCATATAGCAATGGTAATCCAGAATGTGTAGGTTATGAATGTTGGTAATTACATCCATTTTAAATATCTCAGAATAATATATATATTTTTTTAATTGAGAGTAAGATTTATTGGAAAATAAACAAATAATTTAATAAAATTTGAAGAATGCAACAAAGTTTCTAAATAAAAATTCTAAAAAAAAAAAAAAAAACTTTTTCAAAGCTACTTTTTTTAGTTCTCAAATTTGGTTTAATTTTTTAAACTATTAGTGAAAAGTAGATAACAAATCGAAAAAATTTGGAGGTAGAAATTGTGTTTATAGACTTAAATTTTTTTAAAAAAAAATAAAAAACAAAATGATTATCAAATGAAACCTTAAAGATTAAAATGAAAAAAGACACATAAGGAAAACAAATAAACTATATGTGGACGTCAAAACAAATAAATTATATGTTCTACTCTATCCTAATTTTTATATCATCACCTTTACTAATTATTTCTCAAATGATTTTATTTTATAATAAAGCCTCAATCATTGACCAACAAAGAAAAATGTCCCCATATTTAAAAATAAAATAAAATTTGGATGGTACATGCAATCAAATTTTTATATAGGAAAAGATACCTTACTCTAAATAAATAGAGAGCATCATCTGTAATTTAAATTAATTAAGCATTTGAAAATTGAAAACTAGTGTGTAATTGAAAGAAATATAAACTAACTCGAACATGAATATAAAAAACATATAGGAAAAAAAAATATCTTCTGAAATAGTTGAAATTACATCAATTTTAATTGAGAATATTATTTCTTTTTAAAAAAATTGAGACTAAATTTATGGAGTGTAATGTCTCACGCCTGCTATTCAAAATTTGATGGCGCTAATATATTCCTTTGCATCTCTATAACTTGAAATCATTATTCATATATACTTTCTTTGAACTGTTATAAGAGTGAAGACTATCTTCATAAATTAATACATGTTCATTCAACATGTTTTGTATTAATTTTGAATATTAGTATTGAATAATTAGCATGATTAGAATACAATGAAATAAAGAATAAACAAACACCAATATACCCAACATAGGAAAGAAACCAAAAAGAAAAAATACTGGAAAGGAAAAACTAGATAAGGAAAAGATATAGAAAAATAATAATTGGAATAAATTCTAATTAACTTTAACACCCTCCATTAAATTCAAGGTCATAGAATAATAACCAACTTGAGTTTGTGAAGCGACTGGCTGAAGTTGATGACAAAAAATGAAGAAAACTCCTAAATCAAATCACAACAGATCTGGGCTAGAGATAAAACCCATGAAGAATTAAAGCACAAAAAACTTCTAGGTTAGAACAAAACCCAGAAAGTACTAAAACATAGAGAACTTCTAGGATGAAAACAGAACCCACGAAGAATTAAAAAACGGAGAACTTCTGGACTGGAAACATATATTCTCATAGAGAGATCTAATCAAACCCACAAACTACTGATTTGAAAATGGAATAGAAAACTTGGACGATCTGAAAATAGAAACAGAGACCCACAAATGTAGATTTGAAAACGAAATATCATTGACAATGGAAGAGATAGTTTAAAACATAAATGCATTACACTCTCTTGGTAACGAGTGACTGGTTACCTCCGTCGACGACCGATTGACGAAGGTAGAGATCGGATATGGTTGTGGCAGCTAGTGTTCAATAAGATAAAAACCCTAAGGCTCTAATCCCTGTTAATTTTGTATATTATTATTAAGTAATTAGCATAATTAGAATACAATGAAATAAGGAATAAATAGACACCAATAGACCCAACAAAGGAAAGAAACAACAAAAGGAAAAACATGTAAAAGAAGAACTATATAAGAAAAGATACAAGTAAATAATAATTAGAATAACCCTAATTAACTTTAACATTTTGTTCCCACTCACATGCTTAACTCTGGTATTTTTTTTATTGAGCCAACAAAAAGAAAATGCATTTGATTAGTATAAGTAGTACTAGCTATCCATTCTTTTAAATTTTTATTAATCATAATTTCATGTCAAAGGTATCTTTCTTGTTCAGACGTGGTCTTGATTCATTCAAGAAGCTATATATTACATCGTTTTTTTTTAAAATCCGTTACAATGAAAAAAATTAAACAAACATTTAATTATAAACGAGAGAATACATTAATAATTTTTAGTAGAAAAGCTGAATAAAACTTGAAGAAAATCAACAAAAATTAAAACTCTAATAATGTTGGGGACAAAATTAAGAAAAAGATAAGGCATAACAAACAAATAAACTATATTCTAATCCATCCTAATTTTTGTATTATTACCTTCACTAATGATTCATCCAATGTGAATTTTATTTTATAATAAAGCCTCTATCATTGACCAACAGAAGAAAAATATTTCCACATTTAAAAATATTATAATTTTTCGCTGATACATGCATTTAAATTTTATTTAGGAAAAGACACCCTTAGAATAAATAACTATATCGCCTGTAATTTAAAATTAAATTAAGATTTAAAATATTAGCATGTAATTGAAAAAAAAATTGTTAAACTAAATCAATAATTTCGTCTGATATATATATATATATATATTGTATATATTTTTCATTTTATAAGTACCAAAGGTTCGATTTTATTCTTTATGAAGATTGTACCCTTTTTTAATGATTTTTTATAAATAAATTCAAATTTTAAACTAAACTTTAATTTTAGTATCAAATATTCTAGTTTGTTCTTTGAACTTTTAAATATTCTCTTTTAGTCATCTAACTTTAATTCTATCTTTAACAAAAACCACAATAAATTTATTTCAAAACCAAACATTTGACATATTCCATTGGCTTCAAATACTTGTGCACTATATAGATTTAGATATTTACTATTTGGATAGATAAAAGACTTCGTGTAGTTATTTTAGATTTTTGCTAAACAAGGTTAAGAAAAAGGAATACAATAAAAAAAGAGATGTCTTTAATATAAAATAAAATAATATCAATTTATACTCTGAACTTTAGAGATTGTATCAATTTAAATCATAAAATAATAATGTATTAATTTAAATTTTGAACTTTGGGTTGTATCAATTTAAACTTCAAACTAATAATTGCATTAATTTAAACATTGAACTTTCATTTGAACCCCAAACTTTTAGAATTCTTTCAATTTAAACCCTCCATTATATTTTAATGGGATACATTTATAAAAGTAACTGTTACATTTATGAAAGTTCGAGGTTTAAACTGATACATTTATGAAAATTCAAGATTTAAATTGATACGCTTATGAAAATTTGAGGTTTAAATTAATACAATTACTAGTTTGTGGTTTAAATTGATACAACCCCCAAAGTTCACTATTTAAATTGATACAATCCCAAAATTCTAGATTTAATTTAATATAATTATTAATTTGGAGTTTAAATTAATACAACCCAAAATTTAGGAGTATAAATTGATATCTTCCTTAATATTTATAAATTGAACCAAATTAGAAGTTGTGTTTGAGGGATAAAAAAGTTATAAATTTGATCCCTGAATTAAGTATGTTTTAGTATACATATTATATAGGTTTCTAAATTTGAGGTTGTTCGATTTAATATTTGTTTTACTTTTAGATTATGTTTAAGCTGATTTTGGCATGGTGAAAATTATTTTTTTTTCGTATCCAAACCACTTCCTCTTCAAATACTGATGTTTGACATGGACTACAATTAATTTTAGAAAAATGATCTAGAATTATTTTAAATTGATTTTAGAAGAACCAATTGATAGGTGATTTTTGTTATGGTGATTGATTGGGTATCCATCCCAAAAATGATTATCTTTTGTTAAATATTGTGAAACCATTTTTGTTTATTTAAATCTTTGACCTAAAGATGATAGTCATTATCTATCATTAAATGCTTAATAATATCTAATTTAAGTACTTGGCACAAACAACTAGATTGAATGATATATATATATATATATATACATATAGAATTTTCTTTTGATATTTATTATAATAAATTTTCTTATTCAACACATTGTCATACATATAAAAATGAATCATTTTTAAAACCAAATACAGGAATTCAAAATTACTTTTAAATATATGAAAATCAATTTTAAGATTTAGGAACCAAATAGAAATATGATTGTATAAACATCAATTATACTTAATTTTGTCATTATTTGAAGATCATTTACTCTCTCATTTGGAGTCTAGGACTATTTATAGACCAAGATTAATTACTCTCTCTTTTGGGGTCATCTAATAAAACTATTTATAAGTCTTTCATTTGACATTCCCTTTAGTTATGTGTGATGTCGACAATGTCAGAATTTTTTTCTAAGGCTCAATGTTGTAGGGTGCTAGATTGGGGTAACTTGGTTATTTCACCATTGATATACCGATTCGACTAGTCGACCTAAATGGCCGAACTCTGATGCATTGACATTTCCGTTTTGGGACTCATGTTCCTCATGCCTCCGATTGGTACCTTATGAGTTTGAGTCCACTTGTAGACTTTGGCTTTGAACGACCTTCAATAATGTATTGTCAATTTTAGAATCAAAATTTGGATTCATCATCTCTATATTGTCAAAAAGAGAAAAGAAAAAAAAGAAGTGAGAAACTCTTACCCTTGAAACATAAGTTGGATAGGAATATGGGGGTTGAATAGACATTTCCACATTTCTATTGTTTTCATTAAAAAAAATCCATAAAACATAAGTGTAAATATAATATAATTAATAAATATTTTAACTTGTTTTGAAAACGTAAACAATATTTATTAATTAACTTTTTTCTTAAAATTGTTGGTTTCTATAATTTTTTTTTTTCAGAATTATCTATCAATATTGACATTTTATTTTGGATATAATAAAAAATAAGGGGATTTAAACTATAGACTTCTTAATCACAAACACATTAACAGTTAAACTTTACCTATTTTGATAAATATTGATATTTTATAGACATTTCCATAAAATTGAGACATCGAAGTTTAGTAAACACCAACACAAACATTCCTCTACCAAACACATGTTATTAAAAATTCTGAAAATAGTTCTAAACATTTAATTCTTGACCATGGAACAACAAAAATTAAAGGCTCATTTTTCAAATAGAAAAAATGGAAAAAAAAAAAAAAAAAAAAAAGGCTATGGTCCTTCCCACTATCAACAACCCTGATTGGTAACAAACGACTTTACAGAAAAAGCTAACCACTTGAATTTGAATGGTTATGAAAATTCTTAGCAATTAGCTCTATTCCCCCTTTTGGCTACCAAACACAAATGAAGCATCGCCTCATATTCATAAACCCACTTTTGAATTTTCCTTTCTTCCTCAAACCTTTTCCCTCTCTCTTGTGTTTTACATGGATGATCTAAAAATTTGTGTTCAAATGAAATTTGACCGACTTTTTATAACCCTCTTCTACCAACATCAAAATTTTCTTGCTTCCTCTTTTTCCTCTCGCTCTCTTCCAAATAGGACGCCGTGGTGTCTCGTCATCTGTTTGTTCATGGTAACGAGTCACACTTGTAGACCTTGCGCCTTTGAAGATTTGTAGATGTGGGTCATCAGTGAAGATTTGTAGACTTGTTTGGAAGAAGCGAGAGGAAAGAGGGAACGGAGAAAGTCAATTTTTTGTTTTTGAAAAGGGTTAGAAAAACTTATTTTGAAAAAGCAGGTCGGGTTTCATTTGGACTTTAAAATTTAGGTCAGTCCGTCCAAATAACCTAACTTCCTCCTCATTTCTTTTTAATGTAAAAATCAAACCTTTACCGAATTACATATAAATATCATACCTAATCTCTTAGCTGTATTTGTATGTGTATGTGGGTCTCTCTATTTTTATATAATAAGCTGTATGTGGGTCTCTTAAAGATTAGACATTCAGAACAATCACCGTCAAGTATTCATTAATGTTGGATCTGACTTATGATTATAGTTTATCATAATTTTGTCTTTTGATGTATAATTGTCTTACATCTGGACCTTAATTGATGGTCCAGAATTGATTTTTCCATCTTATTACGTTTTGTTCTTTCGATTATCTAATTATGTGATTTCATTAGATGGTGACTTCCTCTGGGGTTTTCCCATTTTCTTATGCATTACTCTTTAATTTCTCTGTTTTCCCATATTTTCAATTGGGTTTTTAGGAAACGTTTTGTTCTTTTAAATCCTTCTTGACATAGCTGGCATCAATAAGATATATATGTGATGATATTCAAATTGTAGATCCAATGCAATCTAACCAACTGTTGTCATTGTTTGGATTAGGACAACTTTTTTCTTTTCTTTTCTAAATTAAGTTAAATGGCTATCTTTTGACTTGGGTTTCTATTTTATTTCCACAATTTGTTGGAAGGAGACTAATTTCTAATGAACCCTTTAGTCAATATGATATTGGGTTAATACTTTCTTCAATTACTGGGATTTCCATTTTGGATTTTATTGTAAGTTATTTAACTACCATTACATGGTAACTGTTTGGTCAGATTCAAATTCTCTATCATTTGGATTTGTGTTCACTGTTCATTGTCAATTATATTGTGCACATGGTTCATATAGTTTTCTGTTAAGTCAAACATTCCTGTTGCTAGCAGTCAAATAGAAAAAAAGATGTTCAATGAAGATGATGACAAAACATTCAAGCTTGTGTTCACTTTGGACAAAAGCCATATATTCCCACTTTATAGCTGGAACAGTTTCTTTGGTGTGTTTTGTCCTTTTTCATTTTGTTTCAAGGTCGACAATTGCAAGTCGATTGAATCATTGATCTTTGAGATGATTATTGGTGTTTAGTTTATTAAATTATGCTCGAATTGACAGATGGTTTGTCTTTTTCTAAGAATTAAGAACATGTAATAAGCAGCCGTAATTATATTTAAGAGTTCCAACCGGGGTAGATTTGCAAGTACACACGGACTTTTCTTGTCTATAAATATGTGTGGTATTTCCTGTTTTTGAAAGACGTGTCTTAGTTGTTTTCATTTGTTCCTCCTGAGCTATTCTTCATTCTTGTGGAATATATGCTTTGTTTCTGAGTTCCCAGACGAGGCTCGCCATTTCCGGAGGGAAAGAGAACTCTATTCTTGAAGATTTTTTTTATTCCAAGTCTGAGATTTTTCTTCTGATTGAAGAGATAGTGATAGAACTTACTTGATTGGAGGTTCATCAGACTGGATACTCTCCTTAACATTCTTCTTCTCTATCTGTCCTGACATTTTCCTCTTAGAACAGTTGTTTTGAAGGTATGTGTTTTTTTTTTTTTTCCTTAGATGGTTCTAAAAATATGCTGAATATTTTTTTAAAACGAATCTAACCTGGTTTTATATATGCATTCTTGATCTTGATGCAAATAACAGTGATCTAGTTTAGATCATGAATAAAATAGCAAAAAAAAAAAAGTCTTCTTGCCTCTCAAAACAATCCATCACACATTTTATGCAACTGTGATACAATTTTGCAAGCTAGTACAAATTGTTTCATCCTGTTTAATTTGATAAAGAATTTTTTGCTTGAAATAATTCAATTTTCTGCTTAGGCCCTTATTTTTTTTTTTTTATCAAACTATGGTTTATGGTCTTCAATCTTCATATCTTCCTACAAGTTTGAATTCCCGAAATTATAATATCTATGCTTTCTAGGTGGTGGTACTTCATCATGGAAAATGGAAAATATCAAGAATATACACCCAACGAGTTTCCTGAGGTTCCACCATTAATCAAACACATATCATCACTTGAAGTGGCTGGCTTTGACAGTATTGAAGAGAGTATTGAAGAGGGTGACCTTCCAAATAATCAGTTTCAATCGAGTTGTTCTCATTCCCCCTCTAGTCTGCCTAATGTAAGTTCTTATGCATGTATATTTTAGTGAAGGAAGAATTGGTTATGGAACAAATGATTTTTTGATAGTATTAGTGTGTTCATCTTCTAGAATTGACAGAAGGGTGAGGTTACTGCTGTTGATTGTATTCTGCACTAGATGACTTGAAATACTTAGAATGCTGAGATAAAAGCATGTACCATAGTGGTAAGGCTAATAGTGGACTTTTTTTTGCCATAAAAATAGGGAAATTCATCATCACCTGCCGCACAAAGTGATATCGAACTTCAGTTCTTTAACCATCAAAGAAAACATTCTGTTTCTATCAGCATGCCGCCTTCCCCTGTGGGAGCTCACCTGACCCCCAAAAGAGTTCTCTTCGGTGGTGAAACAATTATAAACAATGGAACCTTGGGTCCTGCTTTTGTGGGAAAATCAAAGAAAGATGCAATGTTTCACTCTCAGCCAATTCCGAAGGGCTCTACGTTTGAGGATGCGATGAGGAACATGAATGCTGCACATCACCCTAGTAGAAGATTGAAGGACAAAAGATATGATTCTTTCAAAACATGGTCTGGAAAACTTGAAAGACAATTGACTCTACTTCGTGGAAAGTCGCCACGACAAACTAGTCCAGATGAAAATGAAGCTCAGGGAGCTGGAATTGAGAACAATATACCCGTTGACCGATACTTTGCGGCATTGGAAGGTCCTGAGCTGGAAACACTAAGGGTACGTTACCTTTCTTCCTTCAATGCTCAATAATATCTTAGATACTTAACTCATGCTATGCATTAATCTTTAACCCATTAAAAGTATTTTCCAAAATTCTTATGGTGTTTGGTTACACAGTGGAAAGTGATTTTATATACTTTAAGAAACTCTTCACTTCTTCCAAAAGTACTTCACCAAATGCATGATTATAGAAAATCATTCCAAACTCACTCTTAATTTACTTTATCTTTGGGAAAGCATGCCATGTTTTATAAATTTATAGGATGCATTAAACATATCAAGACGAATGGTTGTGTATCCCCCTTTTTGCTTTCAAAAGACATGAAATAATTGTTTCTTTGTTTTCCATTTCTATACAGGCTTCAGAGGAAATACTGCTCCCAGATGACAGGACATGGCCTTTTCTACTCCGATTTCCTATTTCTTCGTTTGGTATCTGTCTGGGTGTTAGTAGCCAAGCAATCATGTGGAAAACACTGGCCACTTCAGTTTCCACAAAGTTCCTTCATTTGAGCCTGAAAATAAATCTTGTTTTATGGATCATTTCCATTGCTCTTATAGTCACTGTCGCTTCCACTTACCTTCTGAAAATTCTTCTTTACTTTGAAGCCGTTCGCCGTGAGTACTACCACCCAATTCGTGTCAACTTCTTCTTTGCACCATGGATAGCGCTCTTGTTCTTAGCAATTGGTGTTCCTCCATCAGTTGCCACCAACCTGCCTCCAGCAATTTGGTATGTTCTCATGGTTCCATTTTTATGCCTGGAGCTTAAGATTTATGGGCAATGGATGTCGGGAGGCCAACGGAGACTGTCCAAAGTGGCTAATCCTACAAACCATCTCTCCATCGTGGGGAACTTTGTGGGGGCTTTGTTGGGAGCTTCAATGGGATTAAAGGAAGGGCCCATATTCTTCTTCGCAATTGGAATAGCTCACTATTTAGTCCTTTTTGTAACTCTATACCAGAGACTACCAACCAATGAGACACTCCCAAAGGAGCTGCATCCAGTATTCTTTCTCTTCATAGCAGCACCAAGTGTTGCATCTATGGCATGGGGAAAAATTCAAGGCTCCTTCGACAATGCTTCACGAATGATGTACTTTATTGCTATGTTCCTCTATTTCTCACTGGTTAGTCTCTATGCAGTTCTTGTTCGGTTTGTTGCTGGCTTTGTTTATTATTGTTGTTGTTTTATGTGTCTGAAAAAACTTGCAATGCTTTCTTTATTATTCTTTCTTTGCAGGTTGTTAGAGTCAACTTTTTCCGGGGCTTCAAGTATGATAAAACTTGTCTTTTTCTTTTGAAATTTCTATCATTCTTTTCAAGTTAGTCATCTCACAAACATTTTGTTTTGGATCAATAGGTTCTCGCTGGCCTGGTGGGCATATACTTTTCCTATGACTGGTGCTGCCATTGCAACTATAAGATACTCAACTGAAGTTACAAATATATTTACACAAGTTTTGTCTGTTGTACTCTCTGTCACTGCTATAATTATAGTAGCATCTCTCCTTGTGACGACTATCATCCACGCCTTCGTGCTTCGTGACCTCTTTCCTAATGACATTGCTATAGCCATTAGTGACAGGAAGCCAAAACCACATAAGAATTGGTTCCAACAACTAAGACATGGAAGTTCAGAATCCCAAGATATCGAAAGCTTCTTGAAGTTTTCATGCTCAGATAGCAAGGATTCAGAAGCATCTCTTAGACCAAGAACTTCTGAAGGCGAAGACGTGAACCCCCAACAGTCAAATGATCAGCTCCACTGATCTCAGGCTCCCCCTTGTATAAAAATCGCTACTCAAACATAGGAGGAACTTGATTTTGTAGTTTTAATGGTTCCAATGAACATGTTGGAGTTGGATTTATATGCAATGGAGAGTTGTAAGAAATAGTTTTTTTTGTTAGAAATATTACGTAATGTATTAAGATGTGTGTATCATCTACAATGGGATTGATATCTCGTTCATGTGGGATATGAATAAAGTAACTATGTTAAGTATCCAGTCATGAGTTTTGCTAATTTTCAGCTGGTTATAACTGCCTAGGATATTATTTGTTAGTTTTTTTAATGATGTCCAAACAGGAAGAAACTTATTCAACATGATGCTCCAATTGCAGCTTATCTAATCAAACGGTTTGAAAGTGTTCTAAGAATAAAATGCTTTTAGATGGGAACAAGTACCTCCACACGCTAATGTTTACATTTGGTTCATTTGACACTCGTGTCAAATTTTGAAATTTTCTGAAAACCAATCATATACAAACTGTCAGTGTTTCTTACAGTAGCATGTTGTTGCCTGTTATATGCATTTTACTTTGCCGTCCGTCTGCAAGGATTATGAAAGTTGAAAAAAAAAAGAAAAATCTAGTTGTTCCAAGGTTCAAGGAGCAGGAAGAATGACATCTGCAACATTTGTTGTCTCGAGCCTGTAATTTCGACATTGCATTCGACATATAGGTACAACAAGATATGAGAATCTGCTAATTCATTTCTGTCTTTGCAAGAAACTTCAAGCCAGCCAATGTCTAGATAAATCTTTTTTTGTTATCATGACAAGCAACTTTGTTACATGGCACAATTCATAAGCTCTTCATTATTATTATTATTATTATATACTTTATTTTTTATCGCACTTCTTGACGAACTCTTTTTGACAGATCCACAAATTGCCTAACCGAAGAGCTTCTGCCGAAATAACTTCTTTGTACACTCCATTCAAAAAATGAATTTAAGAGGTTAGAGGTTCCAATCTCTCTACTATCACTAAGACAACAAATAACCTTAGCCATTCAAAATGACACATAGAAAATGAAACATTTGACGTTGGATTGTCTATCTTCATATGTGATCAAAAGCCTTTTAAAGTAGAAGGCAACACTAACTATTCTATAAGCTTCTTCGAGTATCTACAATCTGACTGAAATGTGTAAATTCAACTTCTGTAGAATTTTGTTGAAGTATGTAAGTTGTAAATAACAAGATCTAACAATATCTCTAGTAATCAACTTGAATTCGGGACAGCTATTCGAAAAGTTGTAAATAACAAGATCTAACAATATCTCTAGCCTTTCTTTATGCTCCAAAAAATTCTAAAAATTCCTTTAGATAAGGATACTCATAGAAATATCTAGAACATTTTAGATCTAAGAAGAGCCTAGAAAAATCTATTTATTTGAACTCTAAAGATCTAATCATGCAAATAAATAAGAGGATTGTCCCACATATAAGAAAAGTAAGGAAAACTTAGAGCAAGGAAAAGTGAGTGAACATTGAGAGGGTGAAAAAGTCTTCTCACAAAAATGTGTATATTTGTACTTCCTAAATAAAAGTTTTTTTTCTTCTATAGTGATTGTCTCTCTTCCTTTCGTGCCACTTTCTTCAACAAAAACTTTTCAGGGTAATCCATTCATGTAGAGGTGAGACTATCAGTGAAAACTGAGACCTCCAACTTGCATTTGGATGACAAAAGAATTGCAGCATCACTGATGTGCTTTGCTCTGCCTACAATGACTGGCAAAATGATATTAAGCAACGGAAATTTTGGTCCCCCACAGTAATGAAAACAACTTGTGAAGCAGAAATTTTCAAATGAAGAAGACAAAAAAGGAAATGAAAATAAAACAGATATGTATTGATATCAGAATTTGGTTTTCCTCCTAACAAACTTTGTCCTTGTCTACTCATCCATGAGGGAAAAAGTTGTACAAAACTTATGTTATATGAATAATATTAGATAGAATATCATAGAATACGTAACCTTGTATATATGAGAGAATCTGAGTCCAATGACTTCACGTTGTCTCCTTAAGACAATTTTATTCACTCTAGTACCTGAGTTTCTTGAATAATTGTCTCATAGGATAGAACGGATTACCTTTCTTACGAAAGTAACACCTCGTCCACAAGATCCAACGAACTAAACTTTGTGGAAATATACCGAACTTGCACAAATTTATAAAAAGGGAGAAAAGTTTTATGAGAGAAAATTGCTTATGAAAAATTGTTTTCTATAGTGCAATTTGAAGAAGAAGCATATTTATAGACTATTCAATTTGAATACTCGTGTCTCTTCTTCAAGATGGTTATTTTCAAAAAAACATATTCATCCATGAAACAATGTGACTTTACATGAATGGTCACATACCATTGATTTCAACACTCCCAAAGTTAGCTCATCACTTTTGTTTAAAAGGACCAAGTTCTATATTTGAGCACAAACAAATTAGATCCTATTTGGTAACATTTTCCATAGTACGATACACAGTAGATTTTTCGTTGTTAGGTGCTATAAGATTTTGTACATTGGAAGTCTTGAGTATACTCATTGTCCCAAAAAATATATGATACATTTCCATTCTTTGTTTCTTGTTTTCTATTTTGTGTGAAGAATTGAAAGGATTTATGAAAATTGAACTAGAAATCAATAGGGCAAACTCTTAAATTTGTTTGGAAGAATGATCCGAACATTTTATTCAAAGGAAAACACAAGAATAAAAATTACTGTTACAAACATTTTATAATTCATATAAAACCCTTTTAAAAAATATTCCATTTTCAAAATATGTTTTAGAATACAAAATTTTGAAAAGAATAATCCCAAATAGTCAGTTTTTGAGGTTTATCTATTTTCAAGGTCTCAAACATGCATTTTGTTGATACCAAAAATCACATCAACGGTAAATTTTTATTTGCATTGAAAGAGAGTAGCTCGATATCCTGCAAAAGTATGAGTAAAGTTGACACTTGTGTGATGTTGAGACAAATTCATTCCAATGCTCAAGTTAGAATCGGTTTTGAATTTAATTCAATTGGTAAAAAATAGTATGAGTTGGAAAGCATACCTCTCCTTTACCGTTTCTCCTGAATTATATAGGGCATCCATATAATAACTAAAACTAGCTTGCCTCTTCAACTCCCAAGCTATTAATAATCATTAACTTATTCGGGTCATTACACGTTTCTGTCCTTAATGTATTCGACCTTTGGGTGGAATCATGACGTTTGATTTACCAATCATCACTCACAATGTGACTATACCTCTTTAATACGACAATAATTGAATTATATAAACGGAAATAGGTAATTTACTAGCCTCCAAATTAACCATCTTAAAAGAAGCTTTTAAATGCTCACTCTTAACGCATGCATGAGAACAATTTCATCTTTAAAATCGAATGCATGGCTAAAAGGCCATGCAAAACTCCCTACCTCAAGAGGGTGAATATGGGTTGTGGGGTTGGCATATTGCCAAACCCTTCTTTGGCATATTTACTACTTTTTTGTTTAAAGGAACTAACCTCGTTTTCGAGGTTAGTTGGGCTGGCAACCCTCACGGGTTGGCTTTTCCTAAATATCGACCCCTCTTTCTCTCTCTTCAGTCGGGCTTCACAGCTCGACTGCCAGCCATTCATGGGTTGGTCTTTCCAATAAAGGGGGGTCGACAATTTACCGATCCCTTTCTTTTATTTTTTTTATATTTCTTTATATATATATATATCACTATGTTTCTTGACTAAGAAGCATACTTCACAACATTGCTCGTAAATGGTTAAAAAAAAAAAAAAACACCTAAAAGCCTATTAACTTGGCTTCCTAGCTCGAGCTATCTGTCGAGTTGAACTTGCTTTACTTAACTCAATCTTCAAGCTCGACTTATATTCTTAACTCAAATGAGTCAAGCTAATTAAAGCATTTTCTCAGCTCATCTACCTTTGACTTGATTAGATTAATTGAATTTAATTTCACCCTCCACAGTTGCTCCTCTCTCGAGCTGGGCTGACCAAAACCTATGAAGGCTAGCTTGAGATTTACTTCTCAAACCTATAGGGCATCCATGCCTTAACTTGGCCTTGGCAAAAAGTCTCGTTTTTCGTACCGATTTTTCTTATAAAAGGATTCATTTGGCTACCCAAACTCACCACACTCCAATCTTCATCTTTCTTCCCCCAATCCTCATGGTAATTCATTGTTTGGTTTATTTTTTTTCTTTTTGTCTATGAAGAATAGTCGAGCCTTAGTTCCTAGAATTGATGTGTCGACCAACTTTGACGACTTCGACTTCGTCCCCAGTCAAAGGCCTCAAAACCGTACTCAGAGGGAGCGTGGATTCCGAAGTGACGATTTGACTTCCCACATTTTTCCCTTGGGTCCCCTAACCGTAGATGTCCTAAATTGAAGCCATGATTGAAGCATGGACAATATGCTAACCAAGCCATGTCCCAGTGAGGTTAATCGGGCACAAAACAAGGAAGAAATGGCTAAGTGTTGGCCATAGGCATTGCGCATTGGCCATGAACTATGCGTTGGTAAGATGAGGCAGCGTGCAGTGGCCAGATGTGTTACGTGGGTAGACTGGACCAAACGTTGATCATCAGCCTAGGTGATGCGAGCAAAGGACACCAAGGTATGCGCTGACTAGTGGTTGAGCGCGAAAGAGTTGAGGTGCGTTAGCCGATAGCCTTAGACACATGGATGTGTCTACTTGATGTTTAGGCAAAGGCCACGGGCAAGGGCGATGACACTAGACAAAGCGATTAAGATGCGTTGAGGCTATGCATTGGCTAAGAGGATGTGCAATGGATGTGCCATACGATGGTAAGTTGATAATGAGCCTTGCATTGGAGAGACGGTGATTACAGCTTAATCACCCATTCTAGTGGGCCAGCTGTCGAGATTAAGGGAACTAACCCTATATAGTGGTGGAGTTGGCAGTCTAAGATTTAAAAAAGGCATGCAGTGTTTGGTATAAAAAGGGAAGCCTTAGTTCAGGAACTCAATTTGAGCAAATCACTCGTGCTATTAAGGCAATTTTAAAGCCATTGAAATTTTTGTTAAGTGTAGTTGAAGCACCAGGGTTGTCGGAAGAAATCTCCTATGGATTCAAGTTGGAATCTGAAGAAAATTGCAAGAAGGTCAGTGTAACATCCCGAATTTCAGGAAAATTTAAGTTAATTATCTAAAATTATTGAGTTTAAATTTCCATTTGATTTGGAAAATTGGAATTAAATTGAAATAATTGAAAAAAATTTATTATTTAAATAAAATTTAATTGATTAGATATTCGAACTAATTATCTTGAAAATATTGAATCTTGCTTCCCTTTGATTTTGGATTTTAGGGCCAACTTAAACAAAAAATTAAATGAAGGAGATAATTAATTTCATGTAGTTTTGAATTGATTTAAATATTTGGAATGATTTAATTTGTATCAAATTGATGGATCTTATATCATTTAATTTTGGTTTTTTTAAATCCTAAATTAAGATAATGATTTATTAATTTAATAAAATCTTTGGAGATTTTGGAGATGTTGTGATAAAATATTTTATTTATCTTTTCAAAATTTGAAAAAAAATAAAATAATTGAGATTTTTTTTTTCGAAAGTAAATGAGAGTGAAAAGAGGCCAAAAATTAGGAGAAAGTAATTCGATTTTTTAGAGATATATTTAAAAAAATTGTCTATTTTCAGAGTTTGAACCGTTGGATCGTGCTCAAATTTGGCCGGTTTGTTCGAGACATATAGAGTTTCATTTTGAACAGTTGGATCGTTGTTTGAAGTTCTGATTTGTTCGTAATCATTGCTGAATAAAATCTATAAACTAGAAATTTCCCTTCTCTCTCACTCTCACAAACCCTCCTCATGCAAGACCCTCACTACCAGCCACTAGCCTAAACAATTTATGTCGTCCGATAGCAACACTCGTTACCTATCTATGGTAGCTAGGAGTCGATATGCCATCAGCCGCCACTACCTGATCTTTGCCGAAATCTTGAGCAAAACCTTGGATTCAAGATTTAGAATTTTTTAGGCATTGACCATCAAGCTAGAGACTATTTTTTCGTTTTACAGAAAATTGGTAAAGATCGGTAATTTTTGGGTAAGTTGTTGGTTGGTTATTCTTTTGGATTGAGAGTGATAGTGGGAAAATTAAGTTATTGATTTTGGATTTAATTCTTGATCAGATTGGCTAATTAAATCAAGTTTTGGAATTTGTCTTGAACCAAGTCACAACTTTGGGTTGATTCAAGTTTTCCAAAGGTTTTAAGGAATTATTTGAGTGGACTTTTGTGACCAAGTTGAGGTAAGTAGTACTATTACCGGTGCCTTTGTGCCAGGCAACCTAGACTAGAATTATAAAGTTAATTAATGGACTCTAGAAGCATGATTTTTTCATTATGTTTTACTTGTTCCATGATAGTTATGAATATTATGAGCATGTTCGAATTTCTAATCAGTACTGAAATTATGTATGTGATGCATGAGTAGACCAATAGGGTAGTTTATCATCTCGCTTTGACGCATATTTTATTTCAGAAGACCTAGGGGTCTAGTTTCATGTTTGACGATGTGCCTACGGGCTGCTAGACATGTGTGAGCCGACAGGTTTACGTTCATGTTATTTTTTTTCATGTTTCATATTTGACCGTGTGCCTACGGGCCACTAAACATGCGTGAGCCGACATGTTTACGTTCATGTTATTTTTCATGTTTGACGGCGAGCCTACGGGCCACTAGACATGTGTGAGTCGACAGGTTTACGTTCATGTTATTTTCATGTTTGATGGTGTGTCTACGGGCCGCTAGACATGCGTGAGTCGACGGGTTCACATTTATGTTATTTTTATGTTTGACGGTGTGCCTACGACCGCTAAACATGCATATCAAGGTAAGACAATACGTCTTTTGGTTCCCTTTCATCATAAAAAATCGATGTAGCTGTATAAGCCATGGGCCATCATTCTCTGCTCGTGGATGCATAGCCTAATTCCGGTAATGGGATCACTTATTGAGTATTTTATACTTAACCATTCTTAATTTATGTTTTTCAGGTAAGGATATGAATGGACCGGTGGATGACGAGAGGGATCTGTGATCGTGTCATATGGGACATGTAAATCGCTTCCGCTCAGTTTACATTTTCAAGCTATTTAAAAGTTTTGATTTGAAACTCGATGTTGGTCAAAATTTATCTGTTTGAGTTTTTTTTTCATTATTTTAGGGGCCCCGAACAAAGGTTTTACTTATTTGTTATTTATTTTGGAAAACTATCTTTATTATTTTAATGAAATTTATTTTCCCCAGTGGTCAAAATATTTTGAATGTAAATGTGTAATTATGAGTAACGACCCTTATCAGAGTACTAAAAAAGGTCGGATCGTTATAGTCAGGTTCTCGAATGAATCTAGGCCAGTGGAGAAGATTTAAGGATTCTAGCCAAACCAAGAGGAGCTTAAAGCTCAAACTTTAAGGTAAGCAATTTAAGATGCTTTTATACAAGTTTGTAGAAGGAAATTTTCCAAGAAAAGGTCTAAAACTATGTTATTCGAGCTTAAAGATGAATCTAGAATTTTGGTTTGAATAAGCAGGCAACTAGTAAGGTCAAGCAAGCAAGCAACTTGAAAGGCCAGACAGTGACACTAGTGAACGCGTGCTTGAAGGGCTAGGTTGTGTGCAAGGGATGTGTCGGGCTAGGTGCAATGAGGCGTGATATGCATTGGACCGTGCAGTGCATGCTGAAGCTGTAAGCACAAGGGGGGCGCTGTGTGGCTGATAGGCTATGCGGAAGTGCACGCGAGGTTGGACGAGCGCATGAGGCATGTGATGGGCGCATGGATGGTCATGTGGACGCATGACTTAGAAACATAACCCAAGAAAATTCCAAGTGTTGAACGCATAAGAAGGTATGCGTTAAGCTTAAAAAGGATACTATAAGTTAAATGTTAAGCTTATTTAGGTGAGTTAATCTCACATAAGGATTAAAGGCAATGGCTAAACATGGTTATCATTTCCACAGGGTTAATGCCAATAGGAAAGACTTATCAACCCTAGGAGGAACGCCCAAGGCTGTGAGTGACAAAACTAAATGTTTTAGTACACATGGTTTACTTAAATGTTTAATCTCATGCTTAATTATGTTGAGAGAATGTTTGAAATAATTTCCAAGCAAACTATATTTCATGAAGCCTATTAACGCATGCTAGTTTAAGGAAGTTTATAAAAGCATGGTTTAAGTATTTCTATACTTAATTTTCAGGAAGCATGCATTGGAAGTTTTATGGTTTATAGTAAAGATGTTTAAGCATATGATTGATATTGCCTATGCTTCCAAATTATGTTTTAATTCAAAGAATGAGTTTTATGATGTTTACTAGAACCCGATACTAAAGGACATTATGAAGGTATCTGGGCAATAATACCTAAGGTATGACGGTACTTAGTTATTACCACGTGCACGTAGGTAGAGTTGACATTGGTTGTGTTGAGAATACTCCATGATAACGGGTAGAAATACACGTTATTACAGCTCAAGTAAGTAAAACAATGAGAGATTGCAACAGCAAAAATATACAATATCATGTCTAAAAGTGCTAAATTGAAGAAATTCCGGCCGCATGCGCCCATCGTATAAAAGTAGCTAATTTTCTTATTTTGTGTAGAAAAAATGTGTTGGCACAAGTAAAATTGTGATCCAAGGAATTAAGCGTTCGTATGCTTGAAAGATTGCGATCGCAAAGTCATGCGATCGTGAGAAGTTGCTCAAGAAGGTGGCCGCATAAAGACTGCATATCAAGGTGACAACATAATAAATCATGATGGGACGGAAAGCTTATGACGGTCGAATTCGAATTTAGTTAACAAGCCATTAAAGCTACACCGTAGCAAGTACACTCAACTTTCGGTGACCATTAATCGGTGCATCAGAGCAGGAGATTTAATGACCGCCCATCATCGCAATCATTAGAGAGAAAGGCTGTTTCACCTTGAGCTCTATAAATACCGAAGGCCACCATTGTAAAAACAAGGGAGCTCATACATAAGTTAGAGAACTGTTAGTCTTAGATTTAGAGGACGGAGATGAACTAGAAGACAAAGAAGTCGAGAGATCATTCCCGGATAGGTCGAGAGACTGTCGGAAAACGCTACAAAGGGAGAGAGGGCCAATACTTGCAAGAGTAAGAATATTCATCTGGACAAAGTTGGAGTGAAAAAGACAGTGTAAAAGGCCACGGGAAGCAAGACATTGCTTACCGAGCTTCTTATCTCTAAATTCCATTGTTATTTTATATTTAGCACTTGATTTATAGAAAATGAAAATCTCATTTCAATCTATGTTCAATCTCTCCACATTTCGCATGAGTAGCTAAATTCCCGAATGGGTTGAGAAGTACTTAGCTAGCATGACCTAAGATTTACATTTTATGTGATCATTTTGTCTTATGTATGCGTCACTCACCCTTTAGAGATACTTGAGAGAGTAGTCTAAAGATAGAATCTAGACTTAAGAGAGTCGGATTAGAATCTAGGCTAGAAAGTCATATTAGAATCTAGGCTTGAGAGAGTTCGATTAGAATTGCATAAGCAAGAAATAGAAACTTAAACATAAGTTCTATCGCTATTTACACATCCCATGCACCCTAGAAATAGGATATGATAGTATGTGGTCACCTTATTTTATGTGTGCATCATGCATCATCGCATAGACAAGAATAGAGGCTTAGACATAAGTTCTATCGACTTTTTAGTATACATCGCATGCATCCTAGAAATAGGAATTATGGCATTTACATTGAGAGATGACATGTTGTTGTTTGTGGGTAGCATGATTGCATAGCTTATACGTAATCTTAGGAAGAGTTAGCTAAACCCCTTCGCAACCCGTTCATCGCATACTCATTGTAACTCTCGGTTTCATCAACTCTTTGTTCGAACTCCATCGCATAGGAAATATTCTTAATCAAAACACCATCCAACTTATTTGTTTTCACCACCGCAAGAGAATCAAATTAACTGTCGCATATTTACTCAGTAGTCCCTGTGTTTGACCCTGGACTTACCAGGAAACCTAGTGAGGCTTATACTTGGGTCTTATTAGAAAAACTTGCATGTGCAACGCATAACACATCACCGTAAACTCATACCATAATTGTATCACCATTCACAACGCATCAAGTTTTTGGCACCATTGTCGGGGACTACGACAGTACATATTGTGCTAGCAGTAAACCTTTTGATTTTCTTTGCAGCTTTTGACCTCTGTGCACTGCCAATTCTTTGTTAAGGGAAGAAGCAGGCGTCACATGAGCGAAGGACACGTTCCTGAGCCCAACTACGACCCAGAGATTGAAAGAACGTTCCGAAGAAGATAGAGAAACAATCGTCAACAACAACAAGAAAGAAATCTCAGAATGGTGAAACAACCGGAAGAAAGAGCCGCAAAAGAAAATAACATCATAGAAAACCCCATTCTCCTGGTGAATGACCGCAATAGACCCATCGGGGACTATGCGTCACCTAACCTATATGATTTCTCCCCAAGAATCATGAGGCCAGATTTGGACGGATCGAGGTTTGAGATGAAGTCGGTTATGTTATAGATGATCCAGATAGTTTGGTGAAAGGCGTGGCGAGGACCACACGCCCATCTCCGAAGTTTCATTGAAATCTGTAACACTTTTGTGTTCCCAAATATCTCAGCTGAAGAAGTTTGATTAATGTTGTTCCCATTTTCGTTATGCGATCAAGCAAGGAAATGGGCATATTCTCTCGAACCAGGGGAGATAACCTCATGGGAATAAGTTGTAGAGAAGTTCATGAAGAAATACTTCTCTCCTACAGAGAATGCAAGAAGAAGGAAGTTAATTATGAACTTTGAACAGGAAACTGACGAATTGCTCAGTGACGCATGGGCGAGGTTTAAGAGATTGGTGCGAGATTGTCCGCACAACGGATTACCAGACTGTTTCCAGATGAAGATATTTTATCACGGTTTGAATCCTGCATCGCAGACGGTTGCCAATGCGGTAGCAGCTAATGGTCTGCTTGATAAAACTTATGATGAGGCTAAAAACATCCTTGGTCGCATATCAAAGAATCATGAAGATTGGAAGGAAAGCGATCAAAGAGTAAAACTTCGAGAAGGTAATGCGAACAATGGGGCCATCGCATCTCTACAGAATCAAATAAATACGATGATTAATCTATTATAGGGCATTACAATCAATAACCCTGGAACGCAAAGAGGGCAGGTCAATGCAATTAAACAGACGAGCACAAGTGGGAGATGTTACTTGGCATCGCAATCATCCGGAAGATTGTGCATCGAGGGGATAAGATTGTCACAAAGATCACTTTGGATCACAATGTTGCTGATTCATTTACAAATGCTTTCACGGCTAAAGTTTCTTAGGGTCACTTGGAGAGTCTGGGTCTATGGGACATGCATCATCTTGTCTAGGACAAATGGGAGATGTTACTAAGTGTAGTGTATGTCCTATTTTATTATTTTGTGTACCTTACTTTGTTTTATACTTTGTATTTTTACACCTCACTAGCTTTACAAATGGGAGATTGTTGGGTTGATGCTCTAAATCTCGTGGGTTCATAGTTTGTGAAATACGTGTACACAAGTTATTTATTTAATAAAATAAAGTCTTATTTTATTTGACATTTAGTTTGCATCAACCCAAATCCAATAGATTAAGATCCAAGGTTATTTCATGTAACTTAAGCATGTATGTAGTTGACATACGAGCGGATCATGTTTAAGTGATAACGTGAACGTTCTGTAGTACATGGATAAAATTGGGTACTTTATCCTGGTGTCACTACGAACACAACCCACTTTGTAATTGTTATTGTAGTTGTAAAGTGTTTCAAATGATATGATTCGAATCATTCATGTGCAGACATGTGAGTGGAGGTATCCTATACAAAGAGTTTGTATAAGACTAGACCGTAAAATGATTAGTTTCTCTTTATAACACTATTACTTGAAGAGACTTAGATTTCACCAGGATGAGCATAGGTAACTTGACATTAATCCTGAGTTATGAACTCCTGCCTATGAGGGTGATCCTTTGATCTGTATGGGTAAGAGTAGCCATATTCGCCAACTCAATATGCCTATCATTTTGGGGATTTGTTCGAGTAAGGAGCTGGAAACATAGCTATACAAGATGAAATTCACTCATTCCCAGTCATAGGGTAAGTAGATGAATTGTTTCCTTAAGAGCTGATTTCGGGTCTTAAATAATGAAATGCCTCACTCTTTCACTAGCCAAAGAGGGGTCTATTTTATAGTTAGACTATAACTAATTATTTATTAGAGGAATCAATGGTACTTAAGAAGTTAGATGTAACTATCCGGTAAATCGATAATTTAACCCAATTGAAGTTACGAGCAATTTTTGAAAGGTCAACTTACTAAAGATTGGCTATATCCATGGACACAGAAATATATCTACAGTGCAAATGTGCAGTTGTCAGACTTTAGTGGAGTGATTGATAGTTAATGAATGTTGATTAATTTAATTAAAGAGTTTAATTCATTAATCTCGTATCATTGGAGCTTCTAATCTGTAGGTCCATAAGGTCCATTTACTAATTCATTAAGGGTTCAACAAGAATCAATTAATTTTGGATTAATTTGAATTCTTCAAATTAAATAAGAAGATTAATTGTATATGATACAATTAATGTATATAGATACATTATAGAGTTAATTTTGAATAAGATTCAAAATTTTACTTTATATTATTAGAAAGATAAATAATTTGAATAAGATTCAAATATTAATTATATGAATAAGATTCATATAAAACTATAAGTTAAAATTAATCTAAAGGAGATTCATATTAAAACAATAGGTTATGTGAGAGAACATTATTTGAATCTTATTTAAATTAAATTAAATATATGATATTTGATTTGCTAATTAATTAATTGTTAATAAATAAATTTTATTTAATTATATATATTAAATATGATTTAATATATTTTAATTAAATTAATATTATTAATTTTATAATATTAAATTTGATTTAATAATATTAAATTTGATTTAATAATATTAAATGTATAATATTAAGAGAATAATTCCCTTTGGAAGTTATTCTACACGATTGAGGGAGTTACTCCTTCAATCTCTCTTACATGATATACATAAAATAGGAGAGTTGGATGGCAGATAGGTTACACATATTGCATTCTAGTTTTTCTCAAAACTCTTTGCAACTTCATCTCCCAAAATCTCTCTCTCATTCTTTCTTCTTCTCTTACCAAAATTTGAAGAGCCCACAACTTCTTTAATTCTTATCTTGAGAATCAATTTTGTAATATCCCTCGACTTCTTTGTATGTTGAGTTCGGGGAAGATTTGGAGTTTGTGAGTTCCAGTGAAGTTAAGAGAGATCTACCTAGAAGACAGCCTTCAAAGATATAGTTTGCTTAACCTCTTTAATCTCTCTTAAAGAATGTTGTAATTTAGATGTTATCCTGTATGGTTCCCAAAATTGAATACAATGGCACAACATTCACGCGCTTCTACAAATAAATTTCATTCTTTCACGTGCGTCTATCTAAATGGATGCAGTGTTACAACGTTGCCTTTACGACCGAGGTCCATGCTTCGATCAGCGATGCAACACTATGCCAATTTTATAAATACTTCTTTTGTCGAATATGTAAAAAAAGGGAGTGACAAGAGAGACGAGAGAGATCCAATATCAGCCGACTTCTACATTATTTTTCTCCACTTTTCTTCTATTATTGGTTTGAGGATGTATCAAAACGATTTCTTGAAATTTACCATGAATATTATGGGCTAAGATAATCATTTCTAGCTTGGGTTTAGGATTTTTCTACCTATTTCGATGTATTTGTGAGTTTTCAAACTAGTTTATTGTAATTAAAAAACACTTTTAGTTCCTATACTTTTATGGAGGTAAGAATTTGGTCCCTAAACTTAATGTGTAACAATTTAGTCTCTGTACTTTCAATTTTGTAATAACTTAGTCCCTGAACTTTAGTATGTGACAATTTAGTCATTGTACTTTCAAATTTGTTACAATTTAGTCCATAACATAAAAAAAAAAAATCAAAATTAGATGTCAATTTTTTTTTATTCTTTTGTGATGTAGACTATGTACTTTGTAAAAATATTGAATCTCTAGTTAATTTATCAATTTATTTGTACAAGAAATTTTATTAAACTTTAACACTAATTTCTACAATAGGAACTAAATATTACAAACTTTAAAGTATAAGGACTAAATTGTTATATAGTAAAGTCCAGGGACTAAATTATTATAAAATTAAAAATGTAGAAATTAAATCGTTACAAATCAAAGTTCAGGACTAAGTTGTTACTTGTATGAAAATTTAGGGATTAAAAGCGATTTTAACCTTTATTGTAATTTTCTGATTCAGTTATGTTCTTGATTGATTATGATCATATGGCACTTGGGAATTTTATAATCACCTTTGATTGACATTTGATGCATGACATATAACCTTGTGTTAATCATTTAGAAGCAATAGGTTATGCAAGCTTGGGAATCAATTTGGATGAGTATTGTTCTAATCAAATTAGGATTGAATCCATGAATATTTAATTAAGGTTGATCCTATTAGATGTTGAACCTAACTTTGCTCTAGATCATAATGCAATTAAGCCAACTTAAATTTGCATGTTTATCATCAATTTGAATTGGGCTAATTAGTTTATTAGGTCGAATTAACTGTTGTTCCAATTAAATTCGTTAGGTCTAAACTATTACTTGACTCTAATAATGAGAATACTATGATTGAATACATTGAATAGGAGAATTTGAAAACAACCCAAGCTAGACTTTCTCAAATTGAATTTCAACACTTTATTTTATTTTATGCATTTAAATTTATTTGCAACAAAGCAATTTTATAAAACCCCCCTTTGGTTATCTTGGACTGAAAACTGTTTAATCGAGAAATTCGAAAGGCTCCTGAGTTTGACCCGTGCTACTATTACTCCATTAGTTTTGAGAGGATACAGTTAAATTATTTGATCCGAATTTGGGCGATGAAATCCGCTCCAACCAAAGGATGAGGAACTTCCCTCCACCATTTCCAAATAACTCCCAGTTAGAGTTATATTATTATTTAATAATATATAAATTAAATCATTTTACTTATGTTAATTAATTAAAAATTAATTAATTAATACACTGAATATCACATATTTAATTTCATTTGAATCATATTCAAATAATATTCGCTCATATAACCTATAGTTCAATATGAATTTTATTCATATTAATTTTAACCTATAGTTTAATATGAATCTCATCCATACAATTAATATTTGAATCTTATTCAAATATTTATTTCTCTCATAAAGTATAATTTTGAATCTCATTCAAAATTAAATTTATATTAAAATGTATTCATATACATTATATTAATTGTATTTCATACAGTTAATTTCTTTATTTAATTTGAACAATTCAAATTAATCTAAAATTAATTTATTCTTGTTTCACCCCTAGTGAGCCAGCAAGGGGACCTAATGAACCTACAGATTAGAAGCTCTAATGATACGAGATTAATAATTAAACTCTTTAATTAAATTAGTCAACATTCATTAACTGCAAGTCACTATACTAAAGACCCACAGTTGCACTCTTCACACTGTAAATATATTTCTGTGTCCACAGATATAACCAATCAATATTAAGTTGACCCTTCACACATCACTCATAATTACAATTGGACTCAAATTACCATTTTACCCCTGCAATTACATCTAACTTCTTAAGTACCACTAACTCCTCTAATGAACAAACAATTTATAGTCCAACTATAAACTAACCCTTCTTAAGCCAGTAGAGGGTGAGGCCTCATTGTTCAAGACCAGAAATCAGTCGTTAAGGGAGTAATTCATCCACTTACCCTAAAGACAGTAAAGAGTGAATTTCATCTTGTGTAGCTATATTCTCAGCTCCTCACTTAGACGAATCCCTAAAATAGTAGGCATATTGAGTTAATGAATCTGATCACTCTCACCCATACAGATCAAATGACCGTCCTTATAAATAGAAGTTCATAACTTACTCATGATTCAAGTCACCTATGGTCATCCTATGAAATATTAATCTCTTCAGTTAACGATGTTATAAAGAGAGATTAATCATTTCATGATCAAGTCTTATACAAACTCTTTGTATAGGATACCCCAACTTGCATGTCCCCACATAAATGATTAGGATCAAATCGTTTGTTACAATTTATAACTCTTGTAATAATTACAAAGTGTGTCATATCCATAGTGTCACCAAGATAAGGCACCCAACATTATCCATATACTATAAACCATTTAAGTTATTACTTAAACATGATCCATCTGTATGTCAACCACATACATGTTTAATTTACATAAAATAATCTCGGATCTTAGTTTATTGGATTGATTTAATGTAATCTAAATATTACATAAAATATATCATTGTTTTATTAAATAAATAATTAGTATACATATTACAAAGTACAAGAACCACGAGATTTAGGGCACCAATCCCAGCACAAAGAAGTTTCAGAAACACTTTTTGATGAAACATTGTTCAAAGTGTACACGACAGTCATTACTGCATGATCCCAAAATGAGTTAGGTAACTGAGCATAACTCATCATATACCGAACTATGTCTAAGAGGGTTCTATTTCACCTTTTTGATATACCATTTTATTAAGGTGTACTATATGTCGAGAGTTGGGACATGATTCCATGTTATATCAAATAGTTATGGAATCTAAATTTATATACTCTCCACTTCGATCTGATCAAAGTATTTTAGTTGTTTTACCTAATAAATTATCAACTTCAGCCTTATACTCTTCTTTTTAGATTTGTGTTGCATTAGGTAAAGATACTCATACCTTTAATAATCATCTATAAAAGATATGAAGTATTCAAACCCTCTTTATGAATTGACATTCATCAGACCAAAAAGTCTAAATGTATAAGTTCTAAGGGTTCTTTGGTTCTATAACCTTTTTCATTAAAAGATCTTTTTGTCATCTTCTCTCCAAGACATGATTTACATATATGTAAAGGGTTTTCTTCTAACTCAAAAAGTCCACTCTTAACCAACATCTCAATCTTATTCAGATTTATGTGACCTAACCTTAGATGCCAAAGATGAGCATTTTCTTTAGGAGAAATCTTTGTCATTTATGTTAAGTTGTTGCAGTTCTAAACATTTTGGTATTTAGAAACACCACATATGCTAATGACCTCAACACATAAAAATTACTCTTTAAATTTTCAAAACAAATATTAATCCCATCTTTGTAAATAAACAATTTATTAACATAAAAATTGATGGAATAAGATTGTTCAAGCACACATTTCACAAAAATCAAGTTCATTTTCAAACCAAGAACTACAAATACATCATGTAATAATAAATATGATTTCTGAAAAAGTAATTCGATGTCTCCCACTGCAACCGCTGAGACGACTTGTCCAATTCCAACCCACATGGTCATCTCACCAGTCTCAAGCTACTGCCAAGAACTAATTCCTTGAAAAGAAGAACAAACGTGTTTGGTAGCACCTGAATCAACTATCAAGGCTGAACTATCATTCTCCATTATACAAGTCTCCAAAACTAGTAAATCACATTTACCTTGTTTGGTTTTTTTCTTCTCT
This sequence comes from Benincasa hispida, assembly GCF_027475165.1. Taxonomy (NCBI): domain Eukaryota; kingdom Viridiplantae; phylum Streptophyta; class Magnoliopsida; order Cucurbitales; family Cucurbitaceae; genus Benincasa; species Benincasa hispida. The sequence continues at coordinate 24,647,949 of NC_143489.1, read as the reverse complement.
GCCAAATACTTAGGGCAATTCTATTTCCAATGCCCTTCATGATCGCAATGGAAACAATTTCCCTTGCAACCTTTACCTTCTTGCCCTTGTGGGTTGTAGCTTGGTTAGCTTTATTCCCCTTATCACCTTTATTCTTCTTCCATTTCTTTGTTCTAGAGGACAGACTTAGTCCTAGAGGTTGAACCTCTTTGGAAATTTTTAGAGGTACTGGCAGCATTTGTCTCGCCCTTTTGTCCTTTGACTTTCATCAAGGATTCGTAAGTCTGTAGCTCGTTTAGAAGGGTGGTAAAGTTGTAGTCAAGCTTGTTCATAACATCATTGCAACAGAATTGTACGAAACTATTCACAGAAATTCCAGAATAAAGCTACCCTGACTGGCCTCATCAATAATGGCTATATTCATTTCCACCACATTGAAGTGGATTACATGTTGAGAACATGTTCCTAAATTGAGATCCCCTTATTCATACAGGCATTGAAAATGAATTTCAAAGCATCATTCTTGATCTGAGTGGATAGTTATCCAAACATCTCTCGTAATGAGTCCATGATCTCGCTTGTAGTGACCATGATTTCATGTTTCTTAGCCAAGACTTCATTTAAGCTGACTAAGATATATTTTTTAGCCTTCTCGTTTGCCTTCATCCATCTCTTGTATGCATCATGAACATTTCGAGATTCATTAGGAGTGGGGACCGGAGGACACTCCTCAAGCAAGACAAACTTTAGGTTGTCTATGATTAACACAGTATTTATCACGTTTTTCTAGATTGTATAGTTTTCTTTAGTTAACTTATCAGCACTAAGCAAGTCAATAGTTGCGTATTCATTTTGAAGTTGCTGAAAACAAACAAATTATTTATATGATGTTTTAGTGATTTAGGACAAAACCCACCAAAGGGTGGTCAGTCACCCCTTCACTAAATCGAGACACTCTCAACCAATCATTACACTGGAATAACCCTTATTCCTATAATTATTAGTTAGTATTGACGCTCCATTTTAGATCCTAAAGTTTCGCCCCAATAAGTCAAGCGAAAGGAAAAACCGACTAGAGCAAAACCTAAAGTGACTCTATCCATTATTGGAGTTTACCCTAATATTAGTTCCATACAAACGCCTTATGAAGGGAGAACGCTTCCAAAGTGTTACAAGACCGAGCATGAAACTTCACTTGCAAACTAATGAAGGAGACCAGAGGATGTATTGACACACGTCATTCTCTCACTTTCTATAAACACTTTCTTCATTCACCTTGATATTTACCCATGCAAACACCTTTCGAAGGGAGGAAAATTCCAGAGTGCCACGAGGTCAAGCATAGATCTCACGGTGTGAACTTTAATGAAGAGCATGAAAAGAAAATGACATATCATATACATCTTTTTCCTCCCACCAAGTGTTTTAAACTAAGGTTTTATTACTTAGGTAAATCCAACTAATAATTTATCTAAGTCCTTGTTAATTTCCCAATATAAAACTTATGTTGGATAGTTTAACAATTAGTGATTATCATTTATTAAATCTTTAATAAATTCTAATCATCTATTGCATGCTTATAAAATACTTGACTAATTCACCTTCCAGGTCGATTCCCTGGTAAGGGTGTTCCATTTTCTTTAACTTAAATATTCTAATCCTAGACATAACATTTCTTAGACAAAGGTTCCTTATAGGTAAATATTTTATAAATTTAATCTTTTATTTTCTTCAAGTAATCCTATTAAAAAGAAATAGAATATTAACCTATTTCTAATCTCATTAGAAATATTTTAACATAAAGTTCTAACTGCATTTTAAAACTCGTAAAAACAATTAAATTATACCTTATGTTTGCATGCAATTCTTTATTATAGATTTTAATCTATTTCGTTAAGCATATAATGATTATTATTTTAATGAACCATTAAAACCTATAACATTCATTCTAATGAATAGCGTTGGCATTCGTGTTGCTCTTGAAGATGATTGATTTTGAAAGATGAATGTGGAAAAATGAATGATCTATCTCTTGGTATGAAAATAATGACATGCGTCGGACAAATGATAGATTTGTTGGGGTTGATGCCCTAGATCTCGTAGGGTCCTATAGTTTGTAATTGTAATGTACAAACATTTTATGTATGTAATAAAATATTTGATGTTTTATTTCAAAATTAACTACATTAACCACAAACCAATAAACTAATATCCAAGGTTATCTTGTAACTTAAACATGTATGTAGAGACATATGGGTGGATCATGTTCTAAGTGATAACCTAAATGGCTGTAATAGATGGATAAGGCTGGAGAATACCTTATCTTGGTGACACTATGAGTATGACCCGCATTTTAGGTGTTATAGTTATTGTAAAGTGCTACAAATGATCTGATCCAGATCATTCATGTGGAGACATGTGAGCAAGGATATTATATACAAAAGAGTTTGTATAAGACCAGACCACGAAATGATTAATCTCATTATATAACACCGTTCATAATAGAGACTTACAATTCACCAGAATGACCATAGGTAACATGACCTTAATCTTGAGTGAGTTGTAAATCCTGTCTATGAAGGCGTTCCTTTGATTTGTATGGGTGAGAGTGACCAGATTGTCGACTCAAAAAGCATACCATATTGGTATTCATCTAATTGGGGAGCTGGGAACACAGCTATACAAGATGGAATTCACTACTTCCCTATTGTCGGGGCAAGTAGATAAATTGCTCTCTTAAGGACTGATTCCGAGGCTTGAACAATGTGGCGTCATACTCTCTGCTGGCCCGAGAGGGATTTGATCGTAGTTGGACTATGATTTATTACTCTTAGAAGGATCAATGGTACTTAAGGAGTTAGATGTAACTACAAGGGAAAAACGATAATTTTGACCTAACTGTACTTACGAGTAATTTGTAAAGGGTCATCATACTATTGATTGTTTATATCTAATGAACACAGGAATATATCTCTAGTGTGAAGTGTACAGCTGTCGGTCTTTAGTTAAGTGTCCAACAGTTAACGGATGGTGAATAATTTAATTAAAGAGTTTAATTAATTATTCACGTACCGTTAGAGCTTCAAGCTACAGGTCCATGAGGTCCCCTCGGTAGCTCAATAGAACTAAATGAGAATCAATTTTTGGATTAATTTAAATTTTTTAAATTAATTGAAGAAATTAATTATATATGATATAATTGTTATAATGTACTTGACACATTATAATATAAAGTTTATTTGAGAAGAAAAATATTTGAATATGTGAATTGGATTCATTTAATTAAATTTAATATAAATGTGATTTATATTAAATATCATTAGTGAGAGAAAAGAAACTATAGGTTATATTATATATGATACAATATTAAAACTATAGGTTATATGTTATATTTGATATAACATATAGTTTAATATGTACTATATGATAAGGTAATTACCATATTAATATATATTAAATTATTCATTTAATTAAATATATTATTTAATTATATTAATTATTAATAGGAGAGAGTTATTCCCTCCCCTTTTTTCTCTCCACTATCATGTAAGTGAAAGACGAGTATTCTAATTTAGTTCATCTTCCTTCTGCAAAAACATGAGAAAGATTATACAGTGGTGGTGTTCAAGTTTTTCAAGCCTTCTGTCTTCCTCTTAGTTTTGGTTCTCCTTCCCTCAAACCTCCAATTTCACTAGAGCTCTCACTCTTCCTAGATTCTCACCAGAATGTCGAGGTCGCTGTCGTGATGGTGTTCGAAGGATTCCATTGAAGATCATCTTCAAAGGTATGGGTTTATGAAACCTTAATCTTTTTATTTATTTTTTCAACATGTTATATATTTGTCATTTAAATGCATAATTTTTCTTCTTCTTTATAAAAATTGTGATTTTGTGAAGAATTGGGATTTGGGAGATCCACTTCTGCTCAAGGGTCCCTTCACTGTTGTTCCTACAAGATTAATGTTCATGCAAACTTTGCTAGTTGCATATAAGTTTTCTTAAGCTAGACATAAGTATAAATCTAACTTAAGTATCCTGGTAAGCCCAGGGTCGAACGTGGGGAATCTAGAGTAGACTAACGCAAGATGGTCTAGAGATTTGTTTGCAATGGTTTACTAATGGTATTCATCGGTTATGTACATAAACTACTTAGCACGCTTGCAAGAGGAAGTAAGAGTTCAGATAAAGGGGAAGAGGATACATGGATGAATGGATCATGCGTTAGATGGTATGCGTTGATATCTTAGTTATAACAACAAGCCTATGTGAGCATAGTGAAAATGAGGTGAAGATAGTAAAGATGCCTACTAGAATTTAAGTGTATGTGTGCGATGCATTTAGAATCTGTTCTATAATTCATGCTCAACATCTCTCAATGTAAATGTCACATTTATCTTATCTCTAAGATGCATGCATTAGTCAAACTAAGCAGACAATTGACATGAATAACTTTATCTCTAAAAATACTCAATGCCCTAGCTTGATGAATTCCACAAATACTTACTCTCTCGAGTAACTAAATACTTTTACTTCAATCGACTGATCAGGTGGATTCAAGCAATGTACTTTATGCAAATATCAAACAAGTAAACTTGACACATATAAACAACTTAGTAATTTAATTGATAAAAATATGGAAATGGTTGAAATGAAAATTGAATTGAAGAAATATGTATTGTTACATAGAATCTAAATTCAATCAAGTAAGATAGTGAATGAAAATGCTAAGTAAAGGAAAAGAGTCAAGCCACAGAGTTCAATCTCTTGTTCCCTATGGCTCGTTTTTGTGCTTGCTATTGACAACTAAGTAGAAGAGATAAAGAAGATGTCTCTCTTGAGCTTTTCTCCGGTAGCACTTCGTTACCAATATTTGGAAATGGCAATCGTTTCTCCTCTTTCTTTCTTGCAATCGGCAGAGATGAAGAATTTACAAAAGTTCTAAGCTCTTAATATCGAAGTGTCTAACTTTCGAACTCTCTAACTAGCTAACTCTTTCATTTGTAGGCAAGTTCTCCTTATATAGGCAATCAGCTAAGCCACTTGGTGATATGACTTCATTAAATTCTATACCATGAGTCAGTCGCCTGCAATCCTACCTCGTTCAGACACGGCCAGATAGTTTCTCATACTTACAAGTTGTGATTTGACGTTAATTGCACAAGTCAAATGTATCTACCATACACCGAATTAGCTGGATGCATGCTCTTTGCGTTGGCTTTTTTTGCAATACTTAGTAAATTCTTCTGATTCCTACATTAACGTGCGTCAGTGATGCAATTTCTACTTTAATGTTCCTTTTGCATGAGTTTATCACATATATACAATTCCATGCGTTTTTTCCCTTATTATAATGTGTTTACATCACTTTAATCCTAATTATTCCAACTTTGAGGGAACAATAACTTGTATTTCTACAAGCTACCAATTAGTCAGATATAACTCTTATATTTACGAAATAATATCATGTGCAATGGAATTTCATTTTCATCATATAATATAACAATTATATAAACTTTAATAAAATACATGCACATTCCATCATACAATATAACTTTTATATTAAAGTATGATGCATGGACATACTTATTAAAATATGAAACCATATAATATAACATTTATATCAGATATGATGTATGATATGCTTATTTTATCATGCTACCATATAAATAATATTTATATAAAATATGATGCATGAAAATGTTCATCCTAAGGTGAGATTTTAATCTATATGGCATACATTATACAACATATATTGATTTAATCATACATCATATGCGTAAAACTAAATTAAATAGCAAAATAGACCGAATTTGGCATCTCTAAAAAAATAAAACTAAGTAAAAATAAATCACATGAGTACACGAACGAAGATTTGGAACTTCCATGACGCACAAACAATGTCGGACAATAATAAAAGCTTTTAATGTCGTACAAAAGATGACGAATGAGAAAAATCTGTATCAAAACCTGTCGGATCTACCCTTAGAAAATCGTTTATCCAGCTCTGTTTTCGATCTTTTTCATAGCAAACACTTTGCCACGAATGATTCGGACTTACTGACTCGATTACAAAATTAAAATGCTAAAAACAATAGGTCCTTACATCGATCTCATAAATGCAAAACTATAATCTAAATGTCAAAATTCGAAATTTCCTACTTTGCAAGCTCCACATACATTATGCAAAAAAAAAAAAATCACATTTTCTCTATTTTTTTATTCCAAAATGAAAATAATAGCACGATTTGGTCTTACACCAATTGAAGATATAGAATCCCAATATGGAAACGTGTGAACATGTATGCCATTGAAATTCATTTTAGAAATTCATGGAAAATAGAGAGATACAAAAACATAAGGATAAACTTATTCTCATAAGCATGTTATAAAGTGGAAAAGAACATTACCTCTTGAAAACTTTCTTCAACGTATTCCTTCTTCACAACACGAACTCCCAAAATTCCACAAGCAATCATGAACCCTTTTCACGATCAAGAACATTGAGACACAAAAGATATTACCACTGAGATTTTCTTACTATTCTCTAGATAGAATCAAGATTTGTGGGAACATTTGGAAGGCAGAAATTTACATAACAATGTTTTTGTAAAACGTAGTGAGTGAGAGAGACTTTTCATGATAGAGAGAATTTGCACAGATCTCTAATATTCAAGTGTGGATACACACTCTGCAAAAACTTCTTCCTTAACATAAGAGTGAGAGAAGTGGCCGGAGAGGAAGTTCCAGTTTCCTTCCGGTAACACGTAGAATAACGTCCAAAAGGGAGTTATTCTCATTTTAATTTAACTTAACTATATATTTAATCTCATTTAATATAAAATTAAGTAAACAATATTAATTAATTAATACTTAATTAATTAATAATTAAATATCATTTTTAAAAAATTAAATATCATATATTTAACTTCATTTAACTCATATTCAAATAATATCCTCTCACATAACCTATAGTTTTAATATGAATCTCATTTATATTAATTATAGTCTATAGTTTTATATGAATCTCATTCATATAAATAATATTTGAATCTTATTCAAATATTTATCACTCTCATAAAGTATAATTTTGAATCCCGTTCAAAAATTAACTTTATATTATAATGTATCCATATACATTATATTAATTGTATCTCATATAATTTATTCCCTTATTTAATTTGAACGATTCAAATTAATCAAAAATAAATTATTCTTATTTTATCCTTAATGAGCTAGTAAGGAGACCTAATGAACCTACAAATTGGAAACACCAATGATATGAGATTAATTAATTAAACTCTTGAATTAAATTGATCAACATTCATTAACTGCAGGTCACTTCACTCAATACCCATATCTACACTATGTGCACTATAGTTATATTTTTGTGTCCAAGGATATAACCAATTAAGAGTAAGTCAACCTTTCATGAGTTGCTCGTAATTACATCTAGGTCAAATTACCGCTTAACCCTTGTAATTACATCCAACTCTTAAGTACCACTGATCCTTCCAATGAACAATCAGTTTATAGTCCAACTATAAACTAAATCCCTCACAAGTCAATGAGAGGGTGAGACTTCATTGTTCAAAACCTGAAATCAGCCCTTAAGGGAGCAATTCATCTACTTACCCTAAAGACGGGAAGGAGTGAATTATATATTGTGTAGCTATGTTTTCAGCTCCCTACTCAGACAAATCCTTAAAATGGTAGGCATATTGAGTCGGTGAATCTAGCCATTCTCACCTATATAGATCAAAGGATTGCCCTCATTGATAGGAGTTCATAACTCACTCAAGATTGAGGTCAAGTACCCATAGTTATCCTATGAAATGTTAGTCTCTTCAATTAAAAAGTTACAAGAGAGACTAATCAACTCGTGGTTCGATCTTATAAAATTTTTTTATATAGAATACCCCCACTCGCATGTCTCCACATGAACTATTAGGATCACGTTATTTATAACACTTTAAAGCTCTTGTAACATTTAAAAAGTGAGTCGTATCCGTATTGTTACCAGGATAAGGCACTCAACCTTATCCACGTACTGTAGACCATTTAGGTTATTACTTAAACATGATCCACCTGTATGTCTACCACATACATGTTCAAGTTATATGAAACAACCTCGGATCTTAATGTATTGGATTGAGTTAATGCAATCTAAATGTGGAATAAAATAACACCTTATTTTATTAAGTAAATAATTCGTATACAGTTTACAAACTACAAGAACCACGAGATTTAGGACACCAATCCCAACAGTTGATGCATTTGAAATGTCATACTTATAAAATGAAACACGCATGCTCTACTTCAAAATATGTTACTAATTGACTATTGATTGTTGTTAGATTTATTGTTGATACATTTGACATTTTTGTTGTTAGATATACTACTAATATACCAAATTTAAGGTAAATAGAAAGATTAAAACTTGATTGAAAATCATAAAAATAGACCAATTCATTAAAACCTAAATTTTCAAAAAAAAAATACTAAATCGAACAAAAGAATATTAAAATGAAACACAAAGATCTCCAATATTCGAACAAAAAATCAAAATTAAAATAGAAATCAAACAAAAATAAAAGACAATATATGGGAAGATGAAAAAATTGATATACAAATACAATTGATAATAAATACAAACGTGATGAGTGTATTAGAATTATGTTAAAGAGAAAAGAAAGACAGTGATCGAGAGAGAAGAAATAAGATTCAAAATTTGAAAATACATATATGAGAGAAGATTCAAAAATTGATATTTAGGTATATTAATTAACTGATACTCATAAAATGATGTATATCGTTATATGTAGCTACCAAAAGCTGAAAGCTGGGGGAAAAATAAGAATAAAAATGCTGATAGTTAAAAAGGGCAAAACTGGCATAGATATAAATGAAAATTAAAATTTGGTTTTATTGCCATACCTATAATTTTAAATAAGTGTGTGGCAAGCTCTCTTTCTATCATTCTTATTTTGCCACCCACATTATTTTCATCTATACAATTGTATCATATGTTTTTTTTAGTAATAAATTTGGGTTGCTTTCGGTTATTTTAGATAAATTCATTTACCAACTCAACCTATAAAATTTTTATTTATTTGAATCCAACCTAACCTAAATCATACGAGTTGAGTTTGATCTATCTGATTTTTTTGGGTCGTTGGGTTCTTTTTAACACCCCAGTCACGTGTTTGATCATATCATAAATAATATATGTATATGTGTATGGTTTTTCTTATTAGTTATTTTTATTAAAATTATTTTTTCTAAAATTAAAATAAAACATGTTAAATTTAAAAATAATTTAAAACCTTAATTAAATTTTATAAATGAAAAATGAGTTTTATAATAAGTTGAAATTTTAAATATAGATTTTAAACAAAAGCACTACAAAAGATTTTGCCTTTTATGTCAGATTGGAAAAATTAAAAATGGATGTATGATGTCAGTTTTTTTTATATTAAAAAAAAAGGACCTTTAATGTCGGATTTAAACCGACATTGTAGATACCCATTTATTTTCTTTTAGTAAAGTATCATCTTTATTTCATTTAATTTCTCTAGTAATTCTCTTCTCTTTCCTTTCTCACTTCTCTCCTAATTTTCTTCTCTCTTCTTTCTCACTTCTCTCCTCCAAACCCTCTTGTTGCCCTTGACTTCATCACCTTCCAAATCCTTGTCGTTCGTCCATCGATCGTGGGTGAAGAGTTTATTGTGATCCATCGATCCTCGATCGTGGGTGTAGGTTCGTTCATCGTGCAGATCCGGCCTCTGTTCGTCGATTATGTTCATCGATCCGGCTCCGTGTGTAGATTCGACCTCTATTTGTCAATCCGACCTTCGTTTTTCATCGATCGTGCAGGTCTCCATTCATCGTTCGTCGTTCGCGTCTCTGATCTTGTAGGTGTCTGTTCGTTGTTCATCATTCGCATCTCCAATTGTGCAGATCTCCGTTCGTCATTCTTCGTTCGCATATCCGATCGTGCAAATCCGATTCCACATGCAATCTGTTATGTTCAGCGTTCGCATGTGTATGGTGGTCTGGCCTTCGTTCGTTGCTTGTGCAAATCCAGATTTGTTGTGCGTCTTCTGCTTCAGTGTGCATTCGCCAGATCTAGTCACAAGTTTTTAAGATCTGGTTATCCATTACTTTGATTTTGAAGTATGAAACGCCTTCCCTATTATTATTATTATTATTATTATTATTATTTTTGTGAACTAGTTTCTTGAGATGGTTTTAATAGATTTTTTTTGTGCTTTTTGCTTAGGAATGTAACACCCCGCAAATTTTTTTTAGTGATAATGTAATTTCAGTAACTTTATTATTTGAAATTTCAGTAATTGTTATTAGTTGGAGGACATTTTTTGAATTTTGGACTTCAAGTATAAGTGCGGGAATTGAATTGTTGGCGTGAAATTATTCAATTTGAAATTCAAATTGAAAATTAATGACAGGCATTAATTTTCTTTTCAAACGGAAAGGAATTTAATAGTATAAAACAGAAAGGAAATATAATTATATTTACTTCCTTTTTGTTTTATTATTATTGTTGTTGTTGTTGTTGTTTATTTTATAAAAAGTCAAACCCCATCCCCCTTTTCTTCCTCATGTTCGTGAGCCCGTCAGATGCCGCCTAAAGTTGCCGCGTCAATCTATTCTTCATGACCTTCGTCCACCACTGCTCTAGCATCGTTCGCTTTTGCTATCACTGGATCTATCGATTTGGGTAAGATTTCTGTCGTTTGGGTTTATTTTCGGTTGATTCTTGAATACTCTTTTACTTTTGGCATCAATTGGTTGATACTCATTGTGTTTCAACTTTGGATTCAAGTTTGTGAAGGTATTGAGGTTTTGTTTAGTGAAGTTGGAGTTTTTTTTAGCGAGTTTTGGTAAGTTTTATGCTTTGATCACCCTCTTGTGGATTAATTTTGGTTGTTGAAAAATTTTGGTAAAGTCATTTGGAAGTGATTTTTTGATGAAGCTACATATGGATAATTTATTTGAGACATTGGTAGTAAAGTATGTATTTGATTCAAGCTTTAATCATGTAAGCCTAATTTCAAATTATGATTAGGGGGTTGATTCAAGAATTTCATTCAAGATGAAGAAGAGTTTGGTTTGCTAATTATTTAGACTTAAAATTGGAGGTTTGGAAGGTGAATTCGAATTGGACCACACCCTAGGTAAGGTTATCTGGAAATATTTTGTAATATTTGGGTGTTTGGAATTTGGCCTTAACTATTAATTTTAAAGCTTGGTTTATGTTTAGGCTTGATTAAGGATTCAAGAATTTCACAAAGATTCAATTGCTTTTTGGTTCGACCTAATATCAAGGTAAGTAATCTTACTACTGGAACTGCCCACGAGCCAGGCATTAGATGTATGCTAGCATGTTAAATGAAGGTTATGGTAGAATGACAGTATGAAAGATTGATAGTACAACATGATTAAAGTATGTTTTGTTAGAGATCCGAATTATTTCTTTATGCACATAGACACTTGAATGCTAGTATGAAATGGTATGTGCTTCCATGGTTGTATTTGATCTGATGATGTTGAGGTATATATATATGTTGTAGAACTATGATGTTGACGTATATGTGTATGTTGTAGAGCCATGATGTTGAGGTTTATATGTATGTCATATATTCGTACGATGATGATTATGATGTTGAGACTGTGCAAATATCCTTACTGATTAGTTAGATGCCCATTAGATTTTGTGTTTCCTTCGGGATTCACCAGTTTGTGTCTCCTTCGGGATTCACCAAAGGTAGTGGGCATACTTAACTACAGTAAGATAGAACTCAGTCTCCTTCTTGTTTCATGTGCATATGTGTCCCATGAGGATTAGAGCAGTTTATATGTTTCACCAAAGGTGGGTATCTAAAGAACATAGATGCCCAGCCTGACCTCAGTAATGGGGTTACTTACTGAGTATTTTATACTCATTCTTTCTCATGTTGTTGTTTCAGGTAAGGGTAGAGATGCACTGGCGATTGACAAGCGGAATTCGTGATCGAACCACTAGGACTAGTTTTTACGCTTTCGCATCATGAGATTTAAAGTTCTTTTCATGTTTCTCTTAACTATTAGTTTTTATGTTTAAAACTTACTTTTAAGAATTGTTTTTCAGACTTATTTATTGTCCTTTATGATTTATGGGTACCCTACTATTGTTTTAGTATTTGAATTTAATGAAAGTCTTTTGAACTTACCTTATTTAATTAGCATTTATTTCGCCATAACTGAGTGTTGTTTTGAGTTCCATGCATGCATGTATTTAGTAACGGCCTAACTTAAGTCCTAGGGGATAAGGTCGTTACAGAAACCCACTTTAAGATTGTAGAATTTGTGAAGTTGAAGAATGTATTATCTAATATCTTTTTGTGAACTAGTTGCTTGAGATGGTTTTAATAGTTTTTTTTTTTTTCTTTTTGTGCTTTGTGCTTAGGAAATCCACTTTGAGATTGAGAATTTGTTAAGGTAAAGAATTATTCTCTAATATCTTTTTGAGAACTAGTTGCTTGAGATGGTTTTAATTTTTTTTTTTTTTTTTTTGTGCTTTGTGCAAAATATATTCTCTAGTATCTTTACTTTTTGTGAACTAGTTGCTTGAGATTGTAGACTAGTAGGTGTAAAGAAATATATGATTGGCCAACTATGAATTTTTAATAACAAAACTTTCTTATTAAGTAAAGTGTAGTATTACATGATACTAAAAAGAAAAATAAAAGGGAAGCAATTTTGAGATTCATTTCACAAGAAGATTTTGAGTATGGAGTAGACGATGGACATCACACTTACTTTGAAGGTGAGAAGAAAGGTTAGTTCATTAACATATATAATTGGTTTTTTTCTGTTCTTTGTTCTACAGAATCTCTGAAATTTGGATGTTAGAATCTACAAGAACTTGTTTCATTAACATATATAATTGGTTTTTTTTTTCCAATTTGTGCTCGTATAAGTTTTAGTTAATTTGTGCTCAAATTACTACGTAGTTGGTTTGAATATTGTAGTGTTCTGGAAACTCAGGTAGTTTTGTTGAGAGAAGACCATTGTTTGATTGTTGTGTTGGAAGTGCATTTCTTTGAACAGGTGTCGAAGTAAACAAATTTTGGTTTTGTTGTATAATGGTGTCATGCTACTGAAATTTTTCTATCATGAGAGTTAGTAAAGTTAGTTACAGGTTAAAATATGGTAATGTTCCCTAGGTTCTTTCTGTTCTTACTTCTAGATTTCATTGTAATTGACCTAGTCAAGATTTCTTTAATTAAAAAATTGGTGGTTTTACTTTCAATTGCTTGTTTCAATTATTGTCAAAACTTCTACAATTAAGCATAGGAAAGATAAACGACTTCCTTGTTGCAATCATAGGTATTTTACGATTGAAAGTGTTGAATCATTAGTTAGTGTTCGAAATTGCAAGACCCTTAGACGACGAACAGCAAACGGTCAAGGCACGGCGGTCGAGCAAAGAACAAGACCTACAAAATAGAAGCTCGTTATAGGCTGAGTCGCAAGCTCACTCTCTTTAAGATATTTCGTTGCTCTGCCCAAGTGTGCAAGCAAGTCAAGAATACTGCCCCGTCATCCCCAGGATAAAATAGCCTAAAAAGAAAACCCGATAAAAGATGCACCATTACCGATTGAGACACACACCCTTTCTAACTCACTGCTCGGAAAATGGAAAATGGAAAAGTAGGAGAGGAGAGGAGAACTTTCGAATGAAAGTGAAATTTATGTGAATCAGAACGTGCGAGGGGCCAAAAGATTCACGCGGAAGACTCGACTAGAAGACGTGCGAAAAGGACAAAGTTTTTTTCCTTTTCTTCTATCTCCTTACCCCCTCCAAAACATGGGTACCCCTTGGGGCCCAAACCCAAAGCCCAAGGTTAGAATACAAAAGGGAGGCTTCGAAATCAAAATTTTTCAATGTGGGATTCTCCAACCAAAGGTTGGTTCCCTCTTATTTTTGAAATCTAAATTTTCACCCAACAATCCCCCACTTGAAAATTTAAACAAAAGAGAAAAGAAAAAAAAGTTTTTCATCGAGTAGTTTTAGTCTATACAACACTGTGCATAAGCAAAGGTGTCTTACGACTTGAACCTTTACGTAGTGTAGATGATTCAAAATATACTAGAGTAACCTTTTGTTTTGAACTCTATCTCTAACAGCATCTCACATAGAGTGTCATTAGAGTGTAGTACGAAAGCTCATACTTTAAGGCCTAGCACGTGTATCCCAGTTTAGTGAATGCTCTAGAGAGTTTGCCTAAAAAATCCATAGAAAGCGGCCCTCACTTCTACATTCACATAGATGAGTCTATCAAGAGTACTCCTATAGCTAGGTACCCCACTTGTCATCAAGTATAAATCTAATTAAGAACTAAGTTCAACCTTTCTTATGCTTCAGGATATCATGCTAAGACTCTAAGTCATAGGAATGGAACTCTGTAATTGGTTTAGCATGATTCACTATATATCACTTATGATCGGTTATTACCCATTGAACCTATTTCTAAGAATCTTCAGTCTATAGGTTGGGTTTCCCTTACCGTGATTCATCTTTCTATAAGCATGAGTCTCATCCTTTCTGAGGTTCTGAAAACCTTCTCTCTAGCCAGTCCTTTCGTCAAAAGATCTGCCAAATTTTCATCACTCCATATATAATCCACTCTAAATGCACCAGGATTGAGAAACTCTCTAATGGTACTGTATATACGACATATTTGTCGTCTCTTTTCGTTGTAGTAATGGTTCTGAACTTTTGTGATTACTGCAGTACTATCACAATGGATCAACATGGCTGATACCGGCTTTTCCCATAAGGGAATCTCTGATAGCAGACTTCTAAGTCAACCCTCTTTTTTACTAGTTGTTGCTAATGCTATCATTTCTGACTCATTCGTAGATTGGGCTAAAATAGTCTATTTCTTGGACTTCCAAGAGATAGTTCCACCTGCTATATTAAAGATATAGCCACTTGTAGCCTTTGAATCATCTGAAAGAGAGTTCCAGTCAGCATCGCTGAACCCTTCCAGGACAGTGGGAAACTTTTGATAATTTAATCCTAGGTTTTGGGTTTTCTTCAAGTACCTCATTACCCTTTCTATAACATTCCAATCCTCATTACTAGGTCTGCTTGTAAACCTGCAAAGTAATCCTACAGCATAAGCTAAGTCAGGCCTACTGCAGTCAGCAGCATATCTAAGACTGCGTATGATGCTCGCATAGTCAGATTGATTAACACTGTTACCAGTGTTCTTAAACAACTTAACACTAGGGTCATAAGGAGTATAAGCTGGTTTAGAATCAAAATAATTATATTTCTTTAGATCTTTTCTATATAGTGAGATTGATCCAAAGAAAATCTCTTTTCAGACCTATATAGTGAGATTGTACTTAATATTGATTTCACATCATTTATGATGTGCAAGTTCGACCCAAAGATCAACAAATCATCTACATATAGACACAAGATAGTGTAGAGATTACTTTCAAACTTATAGTAGATGCATTTGTCACTTTCATTAATCTTGAACCCTTTAGATAGGATAAGGTCGTCAAATTTTTCATGTCATTGCTTAGGAGCTTGTTTTAGTCCATAGAGAGATTCGTCTAATTTACACACCTTATTTTCTTGACCATGGACTACAAAACCCTTAGGTTGTTCTATGTAAATCTCTTTTTCAAGTTCACCATTTATGAAAGCAATTTTCACATCCATCTGATGTACTACGAGGTTATAAAGGGCAGCGAGAGAAAACAGGACACAGATTGAGATAATTCTAGAGACAAGGAAAAAGGTATCAAAGAAATGTACGTTTTCTCTTTGTCTAAAGTCCTTTGCCACTAACCTAAATTTAAATTTGTCAACAGTTCCTTTAGGTCTAAGTTTCCTCCTTAAGATTCATTTGCACCCTATTGCCTTGCAACCTAAGGGTAGATCTACTAAGTGCCAAATCTTTAGTCCATCTCATCATTTATGGCTTTTTGCCATAAGTTGCCGTCTACTGAGGACAGGGCTACTTTCAAATCTTTAGGATCTTCTTCTATATTATAGGTCAGGAAGTCATTTCTGAAATCTTTGGCAGTTCTAGCTCTTTTGCTTCTTCTAGGTTCTGAGTCGGTTTCCTCTCTAGGGTCAGGATTTCTAACTGGGGTTAGACCACTTGATCCTGAGACACCACTATTCCTTGATTTAAAAGGAAATCTATCTTCAAAGAAGTCAGCATCATTTGACTCAATGATCACTTGGTTCACTAGATCATAGATCCTATAGGCTTTACTATTTAAGGCATAAGCACTCGTAAGTTCTACTAGCCAGCTTTCTTCTTTTTAGATCTGGAATCTTTACAAAGGCTAGACAACCCCATGTTCTAAAGTAGGACAAGTTTGGTTTCTTATTCTTGAGAATTTCGTAAGGTGAAGTTTTGTTTTTAGACTTTGGGATTCTATTTAGGACATAATACACAGTAAGGATGATTTCACCCCCACCAATAAGAGCGGCTCCTGAACTAAGTAAAATAGCAACTACTAGCTCAGCTAAATTTCCATTTTTCCTTTCGGCTTTTCCATTCATTTCAGGAGAACAAGGTGCAATCTTTTTCTGTATTATTCCATGTGAGTTAAAGAACTCATAAAAACAGTCTGAGTCGTACTCGATTCCCCTATTACTGCAAAGTCTTTTAACCTTTCTATTAAAATGATTCTCTATTTCAGAAACAAAAAGTTTAAAGGCATCAAAAGCATCACTTTTGTTTTTCAGCAAATATACAAAAGTAAATCAGAGCAATCATCAATAAAAGTAATGAAATATCTTTTACTATTCCTAGTCAAGATGCCATCAAATTCACATAAATCAGAATGAATTAAATCTAGAGGCTCAGAAATCCTAAGTATAGATTTATGCAGAGTTTTGGTTATTTTAGTCTGACTACAATACTTGAATTTATCAAATTCATTCGTGGATAACTTAGGTTTCATTTCCAGCCTAATCATGTTACTAATTAAATTTTTATTCACATGATAGAATCTAGCATGCCAAACATTCATAGAACACAGTATATATATAGAAGATTTCATTTTATTGAGGTCTAAATTTGATTTGAACATTCCCTCAGCTGCATACTCTTTCCCTATGAATATATTATTTTTGGTAAGGGTATATAGGTCTGCTCCTATAGTTTGAGTAAATCCAGCTTTGTTGAGGAGATAGCCCGAGACCAAATTCTTTCTTATCTCCGGAGTGTGTAAGACATCCTTCAACGTGAGGGTCTTCCCAGAGGTAAACTCCAGTTCCACCTTGCCGGTTCCAGCAAATTTCGTGGAGTGGTGATCCCCCAACAAAATATTCTTATCCTTATTTTCAGTATAAGTTTTAAATAGACTAAGGTCGTGACAAACATGGGCCATAGCACCAATGTCTATCGACCACCCTTCATAACTAGCAATCACATTTACTTCTGTGATCATGGTGACTAACGATTCTTCTGTCAGGTTCGCCTGACCACCAAGACGATGCCTGTTCCTACAGTTCTTAGCCATGTGCCCAGGTTTATTACAATTAAAGCAGAGGAACTATACCATTTCTCCTAAAGGTGGCTTCTATTTTTTCTGTTGGTTCTGATTGCTGGAGCCATGGTTCTGAACTTTCCTTTTTGTCTCTTTTGATTTTTGGTCAAGTTTACCACGATAGAGGCGGGTTTCCCAGACACGGCGTTCATCTCCTTCTTCTGGTCCTGCTTCCGGGCTTCCTTCTCAATCCTTAGCCGGGTAATAAGAATCTCTAGGGAGAACTCCTTGGTCTTATGCCTCAAAGTGTTCTTAAAGTCTTTCCACAAAGGGGCCAGTTTATCAATAATAACAACAACTTGGAATTGTTCGTCTAGAGGCATACCTTCAGTAATTATCTCGTGGGCTATCTTCTGGAGTTCATGGGACTGGGCCTCCACGGATTTGTCATCCGTCATCTGGAACTTGAGATAATGGCTAATAGCATATTTCTTCGATCCGACCTCCTGTGTCGTACTTCATTTGCAGGGCATCCCAGACCTCCTCCTTCACTGTCTTCGTTGTACTATAGTAGTCATACAGATCATTAGTCAAACCATTTAAAATAAAGTTCTTACAAAGAAGTTTTTCTCCTCCAAGTCAGTAGCTTCTTTTATTTGTTGTTCAGTTGGTTTTTCTAAAAGGGTGATCGGCTTATCTCTGGTACAAGTGTCGACAACTTTCTTGACGATGAGAAAAAACATCTTTTACTTTCACCATTTGAAGTTCGCTTCTTCGAATCAAAATGGATAGTTGAGGTTAGATATCATAACGTCGTTGTAGCTAGTGAGGGCCATTAGTGATTTGGCGGTTGTAGTCTTAAAATTGTTGGAAATGGCAAGACCCTTAGATGACGAACAACAAACGGTCAAGGCACGACGGTCGAGCAAAGAACAAAACCTGTAAAATAGAAGCTCGTTATAAGCTGAGTCACGGAGCTCGCTCTCTTTAAGACGTTTCGCGGTTTTTTCCAAGTGTGCAAACAGTTCAGGAATACTGCCATGCCATCCCAGGATAAAACAACCTAAAAAGAAAATCTGATCGAAAATGTACTATTACCGACCAGAACACACACCCTTTCTAACTCACTACTCGAAAAACGAAAAATGGAAAAGTAGGAGAGGAGAACTTTTGAATGGAAGTGAAAGCTACACGCACCTTGCCTTGCCCAACCGGTCGAACGACGGCGTGTGTGGGACATCCACCAAACTCATATTGGTCTATCTCCTCATTCCCTTCAAAACATGGGTACCCTTTGAGGCCCAAACCCAAAGCCCAAGATTGGAGTACAAGAGGGAAGCTTCCAAATCAAAATTTTCCAATGTGGGATTCTCCAACCAAAGGTTGGTTCTCTCTTATTTTTGAAATCTAAATTTTCACCCAACAGTTAGCCTATTGGATATCTCTCAAATGCTCTGCGTGCAAACATTTACAAAACTTGAGTAAGTTTTTGTTTGATTTATACGATGATTTTGTTTTCTTCTTTCCTCAATTCATGTTTTGTTAGTCGAGATAGTTCACAAAGTGTTATCTTCATTTTCTTGTTGTAGGTATTCTAGGATCTTTGGCTTTGAAAGAGCATGAAAATGGATCAATTATGAAGCATAACTATGATGCATTTTTCAATTCTTTATCACGTTCCTCCTTTCTGGCAAATGTATTAAACTCAACTTTGTTAGTGGCTTTTATGATTGTTTGGTTAAATTGATACAACAATATGTGGACGTGTTTTATTTCTTTTGTTATCTAGTTTTATTTCCTTCTTCCAATAGGTTAGTTAGTTTTTGTGTTTGTTGAAATCATAATATATAAAAGCAAATAAGATTTTATTTTGTATATATACAGGTAAGAGAAATATTATTTTTTAAAAAATATTATTGATTTGCATGTGCTTAAGCAGAAAATATATATGTATTTTTTGTTAATACGGTTTTTAACTCTTTGATCGACATTAAAAATTGATTGGACATTTAAAAAAAATGAGGCATTAAAAAAAAAATCGGACAATTATTGATAAAATTAGTAAAAAAAATCGATATAGATGATGGTGTATAATGTCGGTCTTAAAGTGACATTAAAGCCCAATTTGTAATAATGAAGGTAAAGCCATTGTCAAATAAATTTCTTAAAATTTAAAAACTTATATCAAACAATTAAATTACACATGTAAAAGTTTCTAATAAAATGAAGTGACAAGACAAATAAAATGTCTAAGCTTTGATATATATTGTCCTTTTCCACGTAGATGAGAGCATTAAATGATGAATAATGCATTTTTCGTAGAGTACTTTTAGGAAAATTCTTAGGAAAATCTAAAAAACATTTAGATTTTATCCTTTTGGAACATTTTACTATAAAATTTAAATATGTTTAAATATTTTTTTAGATTTAAAAAAACGCGTGCTTTTATGTCGTTTCATTCCCTTTCATTTTCTCAACAAAAGGGAGAAATGGAAATTATATTCGATATTTTGTGGATAGGATTTAAACTATATTTAATAATTTCCCAGAAAATTGGCAAAAATCCTCCCTCTACTAAATTAGAAATTATTATGTCGTTCTCCATGTTAATATTTAATTTGTCATCATATCACCTTCAACCTATCAATTAATAGTTGAAATCAACATAACTTAATTGACACACGAATATATTAGTAATATTAGAAGTTTTTTTTTTTCGAATTCCATACTTCTAATTATATTGAAAAAACTTATCAATTAATAAATTTTCAAAATAAAAAAATTATCAATTAATAAATCTCAAATTAAAACTACTAAACTATAAATGTCATAGTTATCATATCTATGAAGTTTGTTGCAATATATAATTGAACTTGTATTGTAATAAAATTATTGATACAACTTTAAAAGGTGAATTATTTGATAGTTTAGAGATGTAATGAATGATCACGATGTTTACAATTTATACTTGTAATTTTTTTTTTATTAAAAGTATTTATTTACATAAAGTTGAAATAGTGATATAACGTGTATGAAAGTGAATTGACAAGACAGAAAAAAATGTCTAAACCTTGATAAGTGTTATTAGAGGAATTGTCCTTTTCCACGTAGATCAATCCAATAAAGTATGAATGCTTTTTCTCAATACATCAAGGTTCCTTCTTTTCTATCTCAGTTTCTTTATAAATAATCATTATAATAATGTCTAAACGAACATAACCTAACTGATACATAATATATATTAGTGATCCTGATGTCTATAATTTGAATCCTTCCACATATTAAAAAAAAGGAATAGAGAGTAAACTACCAAGACGGATTTAGAAACTAACTCTTTTTTAGTACACTTAGAAAATTTATCATGATGTGATGTTAGATGCACGCTATTTGAATATGAGTATATGGATAAGGGATAAACTACCATTTAAAAGGTCGAATGACGACAATTCATAATCATTCATCCCCTATATTTGTTGAACTCATAAAATTGTATTAATGATTGGTTCAATTATAAATTTAATCCCTAACCATTTCTTAATGTGATGTTAGATGCACCGAGTATTTTTGTTCAGAAATATATAATACGATGCCAATCAAGATGATAGAAAGATTTCAAGAATAGATTTAGGAGTAATTTTTGGTGTATCCCAAATTGCACTCATCTCCATGCATTCTTCCAATTATAAAAGGTAATATATATATATATATATATATAACTTTTTTTAACAAAAAGAAAAGTTCACCACGTGAAAACTAGTGATTAGGCATTTGGATGGGTGCACAAAGATGGGTGTCATTGGGAATACACTAAATTTCAATAAATCACTAGGGGATGTTGGGACCCCAACTTCACCCCAACTTCATGTGCGTGAAGTGTACTATTATAGGTCACTCCATATTTAGGGCTTCAGTTATAATAGTTGGTGTTTCCAACTATTAAAACTTATATTTAACTACGGTATTACTATTTCAAATCTCTCTTTGATCCGTGTTTAGTATTTCCTAGAGGTGCACATGGTTTGGGTTAGATTAGGTTGTGAGGTTTTTTGGACCAACTTGAAAATTCGGATTGGTTAGGTTAGTAATGCGAAAAACCCGAATCGGGTCTCCAACCCAACTCTTTGGGTTGTTATTATTTTTTCTTATTAATTTAAAATACTTATATAAGACACATGTCTAATAACTAAAATCACATAAAACTCAAATATTAAATACCAATTATCCATGATATATATTATAAACTTTAAACAAAGACAAACATTACTAAAAGAAAAGAAAACTAAAAATCTCAAATTCATCAATCCTATATATATAATTCAGGTTAGATTGGGTCAAAAAAAAATTATTCAACCTGAGATTCAACCATTACAGTTTGGGTTGAGTAGTCCGAGTTGTTCAAGTAGTCAAGTCATTTGAACACTCCTATTATTTCCTACTCATCTTTCCTTTCCATCTTTGTTACCGTGTTTACTACTTCCTACCAAACTTAAATTAAAATAGTCTACATCCCAAACACAAACTATTATTTTACTATATCTACATTTCAAACAAAGACTATTATAATATACAAGCTATAATAACTACTTATCATGATAATCAAAACAACGCCCCAAATACCCGTAAGTATCATGTCAGACATGTTTACCACAAGACATTTTAACATTTGCTAATGGTGAGAGTATAATTTAAAAAAAAAAAAGTATATTAATTTAAATATAAGGTATTAAATTAAATTTTTAAACATCAAGACCAAACTAAAAAAATGCTAACAAAATATTTTTTGTTTAAACTTTCATAAAAATAAATCTAGTTTAAGTGAGTAATGAGATTGTAGTTGTTGTATTTTCAAATTTGTAACAATTTAATCCTAAACTTTAATAAGTAACAATTTAATTCTTATCATGAAAAATCTCATCAAAATTAACCAAGTGTCAACTTTTATTATCTAACGACTTAATTTTTAAAAGGACTAGTTGTAAAATTGGCAAAATACGTTCATAATATTAGGCCAGTCCAACTCTTTTAGTTTTGCTTTAAAAAAAATAATAAAAAAATAAAAATAAAAATAAAAAAATTGAACTTCTTCTTTGAAAGCATGAGCTCCTCCCTCTCCCCCAACATCTCTCTTCAAACACCCATTCCACACGATTTGCCGCTAGCCACACTCCATCTCCCTGCCACTTACCTCTGTCGACTGTCACACATTCAGTCTTCCATCACTGGTTGTCGGTCACCAATTTTCTCTCCTCTCTCTATTTTTCTTTCCCCCAACATCTCTATTTCACCAACTTCACACCATTTTTCATTGACCACCATTCCATCTCTTTGCCGCTTACCTCCGTCGACGAACGCATATCTGATCACCGTTCGCTAGTCGCCACTTATATATATATATATTTCTCAGTTAATTTTTTAGGGACTTGTAATAAAAATTAACTAGAAATTCAAAATACTAAATCAAGAAACTGTTTAGTGGGTTGCATACTTGCCATATTTGCAAGGTTTGAAAAGTGAAAGCCACAATTGCTAAACCCTAAACTTAATTCGCTAGCCGATCCAATTTTCCCTTTCAAAGTTTATAAAAAAATTTGATTTTTTATCACTTTATTGATCTAGACGTATAAATAATTTCATTAAATCTTAATAATATTTTAAACCATAACGAAACCATTACAAATTGTAAAATATATAAACTAAAATATTGTTACTAATTAAAGCTTAAGAACAAATTATTATCACAAATGTGAAAGTATGGGATCTAGATAGTTACTAATTAGAATTTAGAAATTAAATCATTATTTTTATAAAAGTTGAGGGAGCAAAAGGGTTTTTCTAACCTAATCCAAACATTAGGAACCCCAAAACACATATTGAAAGAGAGATCTAATTGAACTTAGAAACTTTATATATATGATTGATATATGATTGTGTGTTGTTAACATGTACATATATAAATCAAATTAAGACTTTGAGAGAGAAAGAGAGAGAGAGAGAGAGAGAAATTTATCTTGGAGTGTTGAAGTCCAAATCAGCATGAGACCCTTGTTGTTTGATTGTATTTATGACAGAAAACTTTGAAATAGGAAAAGTGTGGGAGTGGTCTCTCACAGCAAAAAAGAAAGGAGGAGGAAGAAGAAGAAGAAAGGGAGAGATTTTGTGTCCTTAAATTTAGTGGTCTGTGTTTCACAAGGAATAAAGACAACAAAAATTTAATATGATAGCCCTTTTTCCCTTCCATCAAAGGCCACAATTTTTCCACTCTCATGATCCAAACAGATTCTTCTTTAACTCACAATGACAAAACACTATTGCATTTTCCCATCCCACAAATTACACAAACAAAACAGACAAACAACAACAACTGTATTGCCCTTATGTTCATCATCATCATCATCCTTTTCTTCCCCCTTTTCTTTTTCTCCTCTTCATTTTCCTGAAACATTATTCCAATTTTCAAACCTTGTTAGAGTTTCGAATCCTTAAAATTATTTCAAACGTTGTAACAACATGTTTGAAACTTGAAAGTAGTTTTGATATAGTTAAACAGAGCTTTGCTTTTGATTTCACTTAAAAGAGACTCGATACATATAAAGACACCATCTTTTATAATAACACATGCAATAAGAATTTTGACTTTGGTCGTACTTTCAATAATTTCACCAGGCTCAATAAAAAAAACCCGAAAATATTTACGGTCATTAAGCAGATTAATCTCAACAATTTAAGTATATTTAGAGAAATGATGAGGAAAATGAAATTAAAATGAGAGAGATAGACACACACCTATGGAGTTTTTGCAGTGAAGAACTGCATCATAAATTGAGGTCTCAGAATCACAAGAAGATCTTCTCCATTCATCAAAACACTGATGATGAGCTTCTCTTGTAGTTCCACCATGGAACAACAACTTCTTCCCTCCTAATTTACCATTCCCACAATTTCCTCCTCCTCCTACCCTTTGAAACCTTCTGCAAAGTGGCCTTAAAAAGTTCAAATATTTCTCAAAAATCTGCCTTGATAATCTCCTGCAACACTTCCTCAACGACTCCGATTTCCCCGGTGGCTCTGCCGTGAGCTTAACATCGGGTGAACCTATCATGGCACCCAATACGCCCTCGTACGCTTGCAACTAAAATTTAGAAGAAAAAAATTATATTAAGAGAGAATGCAAAAAGACGGTTATAAAGAGTTGCGAAACGAGAGATCGAGAGAGAGATTTATACGGGGACGAGGTAGCCGTTGGAGATGAGCTGGTCAGCATGTACGAGAGGGAGCGAGGGAGACGGGGAGAGAGCGGGGAATTTGAAGTCGTGAGAAGGCCGAGAGGAATTAGTGAAGTAGAATCTCTTGGAGGGTGGCATTGTAGGATCCATTTCAATGAAGGAAGCTTCATCAAGAGAGGTTCTGAAGGAATTGCCACAGCTAATGTCAAAGGATGATCTCATGTTCACCAACCAACTGTATGAGAAGCTTTCTATGGATAGAGACTGGGAAGAAGCTTCCATGGCTGACAGTGCTGAGTTTAATTCTTTGAAATTGTAATATTATATATTTGTAGGAAGAGGAAAAAGAAGAAGAAGAAGAAGAAGAAGAAGGCTGTTAGCCATCTGCTATGGGGAAAGGATATGATAGTGTAACTTATAAAAGTTCATGTCTTGTATATATAAGAAAGATCAATTTAATTAATAGTTTTTTTCTTTTTCTGTCTTCTCTCTTTATTTTCTTCATGAGGTTGGGGCTCTTTTTCGCCCTAAGGGATGATTTTTTGGACAAGAGAATGAATAGTAGAATTTGAACAATGAAAATAAAGGGGGAATATGCATGAAATTTGTTTGGACATTTTGATTTAGGCTAAATGTATATTTTAGTTCAAAATTGTTTTGTTATTTATGCTACTTTGATAACCATTTTGTTTCTTTTTTCAAAAAAAAAAATCTAATTTTTAAAAAATAAGTGTATTATACAAAAAATGACTTATGATTGTGCTCTATTTAGCTTTAATTTGCTATGGTCTTTGATACGAGCAATCTCTCAATCTCTCATAGGCAGTTGGGAGTAGTGAACGGATGAGCTAGGGGAGACTCAAGGTATGGTATTTTGTCCGAGATGAGGATTGTTAGGTTCAAATAAATTAAGTACGCTCATACACTGATTGGTTAGGAAGAGAGATTCATAGTAAATAAGTGAGGACAAGCTACGAGGGCTTATGTCCAAAATGGACAATAACATATATATCATCGTGGAGATAATAATGGTGGTTCAGTTGTCCTTTTCGTTGTAAACTCTAGAAGATAAAAATGATAAGTACACTTTTAAGCAAGGAATAAACTAAAGCTATATAAATATGAAAGGCAACTAAAAATGATAAATACACGTTTACTGCATTTTGTATTTTTATCATAATTCATATGTATATAGTCTAAAAAAATCATATATATGTTCAAGGAAAAAAATCATATGTATTTGTTTATGTATATGTACATGTATATAAATACTTACAACCAAACATTGGGAATAGCTCAGTTGAGTGTGAGAATGAAGATATAAAGGTCACATGTTCGATTGATGTTAAAAATATTTTGTACTTTGTTTACAATTACATATGTTTATAGCCTTGAAAAAAATCATATGTATATGTATATGTGTATGTGTATGTATATGTAATATGTATATGTATATATATAGGAAACTTTTTAGCCAAATAGTGGAAAAAGCTCAAATGGGAGAGCATGAAGATTTAAAGGTTACGTGTTCAATTCATATACTTCGCATTTTTTGAACAATAAAAATGAAGGGGGAATGTATGAAAGTTGTACGAGCTTTGCTATGGACTTTGACAAGAGCAAGTTCTCGTAAGTGGTCAAGAGTGGTAGGACGGATGTGGGGATACTCAAGGTAATTGGTCCTAGTAGTATGATGGAAGACCCATGAAGTAGAAGTATAATAAAAAACCAAGAAACCAAACTACACAAGACCGTGGTTTTGGTTTGGTTTTTTAGTATAAAATTGGACATATTGGTTTGGCCAAAAAGTATTGGTCGGATTGGATTTTCATTGAAAAATCAATCAAAACCAAACTAAACCCAAGATATATATACCCTTAAAAATAAATCCTAAAATTAGGTTTCTTTAGGTGTTTTAATTATCATGTTGCATATATATTGTTGTTTAGAAAAAAAAATACCTATTATTATTGAATATTTATGTTTTTTATTTTGCAAGTGCCAAGAAAAAAACTAAAATGTACAATTTCAATATAAAAAAATCAATTTTAATTTTAAATTAGCACAAGGATCAATTCAAAACAAAGTTGGAAATAAAAATTAAAATTTGGAAGAAAAAAAGAAAATGTCAAAAATTGATAACCAAACCGATAATAAACCAAACCAAATCAAAATCAAAATCCATTGGTCTTTTTTTCTTTATTGGACATCGGTCTGGATCTCTTCTTCAAAAAATCGATTGGTTTGTATTGATTCTTGGTTGATCCCAAAATTGATAAAACTGAATCGACTATCACCCGTACCATAAAGGATCTTTGCAAAGGATCTAGCAGTACCATGGAGGTCCTAATAGAATCATAGAGGACCCATGAAAGATCTCTGCAAATGATCTAATAGTATTAAAGAAGACCTAGTAATACCATGGAAGACCTATGGAGGACTTAGTAGTACCAAGGAGGACCATTGGACCTCCACACTAGGGCAAGTGATAGTGATTCTAAATTCCTAACAAATAATTCATAAAGGAGTTGGTTAAGAGTCATACGGTTGAGGCGTTAGATTTCTACTTTGGGTAGTTAAGAGCCTAAGTATCTATTATATAAGATTAAGTCTATATGGGTGATAGAATCTATTCGTCAAAGGTACGCTAGAAATGCTCTCGACTACTTTATACTACCGTTAGATTACTCATATTCAACTCTTTACTAACTTGAATGTGGAAGTGTAGGTGGTTTGACACCACACTATATTTAATTTCTTTTGTTTTACATGGTCCTTGTGTCATTTTTTCCAAAAATACAAATCACTAGTCAGTCCATTTTTATATATGAACAATATTCAAATTCATAACTATGTTTATATGAGCTAGCATTTTTTCAGATTAAATATTAATGAAAACTCTTGCCTTTTTTAGTTCAATATTTGTAGAGTAAGAGATTGAACTTTTCCTTTTAAGATGATAATTAATGCCTAACCGTATTTGATTAAAAGAATTGAAATGATACGTATTGTATTTGATTGTTATTGTATGTTATAAACTTGGTTGAACTATACTTGACAAACTATTATAAATGACATTGAAAACAATCTATATAGTTTAGACATTAAAAAGTGAATAAGATAATATTCCTTTAGAGATTGGTTTTTTTTTTAATAATTAAAAAAGATATTTCAGATTATATTTATTGTTACTGTAGATTAATTAGTACTATTGGAATAGAATG
The DNA here is from genome assembly GCF_027475165.1 of Benincasa hispida. NCBI lineage: Eukaryota > Viridiplantae > Streptophyta > Magnoliopsida > Cucurbitales > Cucurbitaceae > Benincasa > Benincasa hispida. Next base: position 24,619,995 of record NC_143489.1, on the reverse strand, counting down.
AAGAACAGAATTTTCCAAAAAAGAAACAATATTATAAAGGTCCAAACATTGTTGTTTCTCAAAAGTAAAATGAAGACCTAAATCATTTGTAGTTTTCAACAACAGACACTATGCAGGTCTCCTCATTTTTCAGCATACTTTGGTTGATATTTCTACACTTTTTTCTGGCATTGTCTTTTTCTGTTCTTCAAAATTCTCAGTTTTTTAGTGAAAAGTAACATTGGGAACATTGCTTCCCAAAAATTATACTTCCTTTACAAAAAAAAAAAAAAAAAAAAAAAAAAAAAAAAGTTATCTACATAAAAAAAAATTGTAGATTTTTTTATTTTAATTAAAACAAGAAGTAAAAGGTGAAGGAATATAAGTGAGCTAGATTAATTTGGCTAATTTTATTAAACTAAATCTTTAACTTAAATAAGAAAATGAATATCTTACGATTTATAATTAGACGACTCTCTCAAAATCTAACCAGTAAATTAATCAATAAGAAAGAGACATAAAAAATCAACTTGTAAGACATTTAAATCCAACATAACAAAAGTCATAAATAACCAAAAATAAAAATTTAAATAATGAAACGTGTTGTCAATTTAAGAATAGATTAAGTAGTTAAAAGATTATATCATTAACAAAAAAGTTAGAGATTAGAATCTTAATACAAACACTTTGTTGAACTCGAGAAAAAAAAAAATTAATGAAGGATATCATGAAATTTCATCACCTATTTAAGTTTAGATTATAGTTCTAGTAAATTAAAACTCTATGATCAAATTTGATTCAACTAAGGTGAAAATGAATGTTTTTTTTTCCCCAAAAAATGTTCTAAGCTGCATGTATAAATTTGGTACGAATTAAATTTAGGAACAACCAAACTGATTATCCCTCCTTCCTTACATATTATATACATCTAGAGGTGGATATAATAGGTAGAAAATTGGGATATGTATAAAAACAGATGAATGAAAATGGAATTTAAAAATTAAAATAATAATAAAGAAAGGGAAAAGAAGAAATGGTGCTTGAACAATATGAATCATACAATATAATTTGATGGCATAGAAATTAGAAAGATACATATAACAGAGGAAGAGAAAATATCAAAGGAGCATAATTGAATTTTGTGAATATATTTAACAGATTTTTTGAGGAGAAGAAAACAGTAGAAGATAAAAATATCACAACTAGTTCAATGGTGAAGAATCTTCTGATCTAAACCAAAAATATCCCAATTGAGAGTACGAAGGCCTTCAAATTCAATCAATTTAATTTAATTTCAAATGTTTCATTTTTATTTTAACATTCAAAACGATTTATATCTCTAGCTGAGACCGTTTTGAATGATTAAAGTCCTTCAAACTTTTATTTATTTATAGATCGGTTTCAAATATTCCCACGTATAATCTCCACTTTTACAACTAATTGTTACATCATATTTCATCTTTATTTTATTAGGTAAAATAATTTTAAAAGTCAAAGGGATAAAAATTGAGCTTTTAAAATGATTGGCATACAATATTTTGATCCAATAAATACAAAGATGGAGAACCAACCTCTAATTTCATATAAAGAAAAAGGTAAATACAAAAATTATTATTGAACAAATTTAAGTTTAACAGTCCTCCATAATACTTTTGAAAGATTAAAGACAAAACATACTCCAAAATTTTAGGAACAAAATTTCATTCAATTACAGAAACTTTAAATCATCTCAATTTTTTTTTTAAAAAAAAAAAAAAAAAAAAAAAGAAGAAGAAGAAAAAGAAAGAAAGAAAGAAATCAACGACTGTTTGAACTGAGAGGACCATATTTATAATTTTTTTCAAATAATAATAAATTAATGAATATTTATTGTAAAGAAAACCTGTACCACAATTTTTTTTTTTTAAAATTAGGGGCACGACAAACCAAATACATGTTTATAATTTAATGTTTTTTATCACCATTATCCTTCACTTTCTAATGTTAAAATTTTGTAAATGTTTATTAAGTGATGGAACTATCTGGGAGTGAAAATACATCCAAGTTAACCCAACAATTTGTGAACTAACAGTGTAGAGTAGGATTCTGAGTGAAACCAAATTTCACAATAACCCAAGGGGATGGAAACTTTAACAAAATTTCAGAATTACCCATGCTACAATCATAATATAAAATTTAATGAAATCAAAATTTACAGTCTAATGACCAACATTTTATTTCATGAGATCTAAGAATACAAAGGCATTCCAAAGGCTATGCAACAACATTGATGGTAGAAGGTTCCTAGTCCTTGCATACACAGTACCCATCACCATCCCAAGCAGTATCAGAGGTAGCATCCTCTGCATATTGAAATGTGCCAGAGCAAAAGCTATTGAACTCACCAAAATAGAGCACCATACCGGCATATATTTAGTCAACGACGGTAGAAGGAACCCTCGGAACACAATCTCCTCCCAAATGGGGGCACAGACAGACACGACTACTGCATAGAGAGCCATTGCCACTGGGTCCCTAGCAACGATTGATTGTTCAACACTTGAGACAGTAATCGGAGTTGAGGGAAGAACGGGCAACAAGTTTAGATTCACCTGTGAAAGACGGTTTACAAGTGGAAACATAAGGCAGCCTAAACCAACATCAAATTGCCATTTCCCTTCGAAGCTGAATTTAAACCAGCCGGGTGGAAGGGGATGAAATTTTGAGAGGCAGCGATGCAGAATCGCCATCCCAGTAAGCCCTTCGGCCACATCCGTGAGAAGGCTGTACAAGGCTTGCCCTCTGTGCGTCATGAATTCCTTTCTGTATCCTGCTGTATGGGCTATTATTGGAATTATCCACGACCCTATAACCCAAAATGATGCAACCCAGAGAAGCATAACCTACATCACCAGAAAACTCAACTTGTTTAATTCATTTCACTTTCTTAATTTCACATGACCTGCTAATCTATATCAACTTCCTACAGAGCTCACTTTGGCAACAAGTATACTTGATATTATATGAACACAATCTCGATGTTTCATGTCAATACCTAAAATGTACCATGATGTACCAAAAACAGCCAAATTAACATATATTATTAGTGAAATTTTCAGCTGCTCATCTAGATTATACAAGAGAAACAAAACAAGGAAAAAAAAAATAAAGCAGAAAACTAGGCATCACCTGAACAATGGTTTTCGCTGTCCATGGAACCACCCAAGGTTTTGTAACAAATATTGATTCAATGGCCTGAGGTAAACAAAATAAAAATAACCTAGGCAGTAAGTTTCTTGATCACATGGTGAGAGTCACTAATTAAATAGATAAAGAAAAAAAATGTTAAATGAGGCACAACAAGGATTTAGTACAGTAGAAAAATTCTAACGAGGACACCATAGTACATTTTAGGTGAACAGAAACTTTTCACTCTTAGTAATTTTAAGGTTGAGAAAAACAGCAGGATTGGTCTTTCACAACAGCAATAACAACTAAGAAGAAAAACCACTCTTAACCTCAGTTCCAACAGAGTAGCAAAGCAACAGGAACAATGTACTCTCTCGTGGCTCCTATGAAAAACAAAGAAGGGACAGAGGGCAGATAAAACAAATTTGGCTGTGAATTTTCCTAGTTCAAGGCCTTCAGGTAACAAGAAGGGATCTCTAAAAAGTAAAAAGTAGAACAGGGAATCAATCAACGAGAATCAAATAAAAGTTTAGCTTCGTTGTTTGATGCCACTCGAATGTGAAATCACAAGAAAAGTACTGAGAAAATCAGTTCATACAGATTCCTTTTTTGATGAAGAAAAATGGAGTTCTTGATAAATGAAATAAACAAAAGAGGTGGAGAACATTCCAAAGCCAGCAAACAAAGGTGGATTAAAAGAAAAAATTTGCAACTAGATACTAGAGTAGTAAGACTGTAATCATTAAAACGATGCTGATATGTATGCATACACCTGTATAAAGCAGTAAAAAAGCCCGTCTAAAAAGTACATAAAAATTCCTTTGTTCCCTAATTTTCTGATAGGTGGCAGCATATCAGTGATAGTTTCGTAAAACTGAACTTCTTAAGATGCTAGGCAAATAAATGATAGCAACATATTTTTCCAATAGGTAATAGATGGTAAGATATCATTTAACAGAATAAATGATAAGTGACATGTTATTTCTTTGGTCCCGATCATTCTGATAGATTGTAAAATACTGATGATAGCTTGGTAAATTGAAAGGTAAAAGAAAGAGATACAGGGCTTCTTGAAATCCTAGAACGCTGGATGAGGTGATTGCTTGCTTTGTTGTTTGATGCTTACTCAAGGGTGAAAATTACAAGTGTAAGGCAAAGAAGGTTGCGCAAATTCCTTTGGCCGGTTCAATTCTGATAGGTTGTAACAAAACATATTGATGATAGTTGGTAACTTGAAAGGTGGATAATAAAGTATGAAAAAGAAAAGCAGGATTGTCCACATGAGCACTAATGGGAATCGTCAATCGCCATTGAATTATCTTCACAAAGACAACAACTGACTTTCGCTAGAGGCAGTTACCATATTGGCTCAGAGAGTAGAACACCACAGCTTAGGCATTTGCTATCATTTGGTGTTCACTTTATTAACTCTCCTTAGAGCTATTAATGCATTTAAAGGGACTATTTTCCTCTACATTTTGACAATGATAATGATAACAATCAATAATTTGCAGGAGGGGCTAGTTAAGTTATTACATTTTTCTAACAAAGAAAATATGTCCCTACAATTAATCATTAACGAGATGAAGGGAGCTGGGGATCCTCCAACCAAGGGTAATTTAAAATATAAGAAATTTACAAAATGCTAATCAAGTGGAGTTGTCACATTTATGAGACAATTGTTTAAGCAAACCTCCAACTCCCACACACCAAGATAACCTTTTTTAACACTGTACTATAGATAACAAAATAGACAATTGCTGGCTTTGAACATGATGCATAGCAAAATGGAATATCTTCACTAGACTGTGAAAGAAAATTTTGGAGTGAACGAGTGTTGAGAAACTAAAATAGAGAAGGGGGAAAAAAACTCAAAGGAGCCATATCTGACACACACATTTAACCTGTTTCCTCAGACATATTATTTAGTCAACTATGCTGATGATCACGGCTTATTCTGATCGACCATATGAAAAGCTGAAGTAGTTACATATATGATATATATTATTGGATGTTCCCAGAGAGATTTAAGTACACATTAGCGAACTTAAATAGAATAAGTACACTTGATCCTAAATTTTCTTTCATCAAGTATTACATTCCCTACGGCCTACTTCATTCATACGTACAATAACACATATATTTCATTCAGGGATTTATCTAACCAGTATACACGTATACAGAGCTATCGTTTAGGAGAACGTAGTAATAGCTTTCCTCTAAAATTGAAGAGTATAAAGTCATTCAAATGCTGCGAACATAAATTTACCTTGTATAAATTAGACGCCCATTCTTTTCTTGGGTCACACGGTTGGTTGATTTCAGGGGTTGGCACCAGGTCTTCTGCCAATTTATCTTCCACAGACTTGGACGCAAAATTTTCTGACGAGGACTCTTCACGCCGAAAACACAGAATCTCCCATTTCTTCAAGAAAAAAGCAATTCAACAGAGAAAAAGGGCATAACCTTCAGTGAGCACTTTATGAAAACCAATTTCATCTGAAGAAATCCATTTCCAGTTACAATTCAATGGCAAAGAATCAGATTCGAACTGAACTTCCACTTGAATCCATAAAACAGAGAGAAGTTCCGAAAAAACTTCAGTATAAAGAAATTTTAAAAGACAGCCAATAATCAGACATCATTTGTTATCCGAGGCAACACATAACACAAACTCTACACTACAGCCAGTGAAAAAACGAAAACCCCTTTTCAGAATTCATAATTTCTCAACATAACAGAAACCAAAAACGCCCGTTTCTCTTGTGGATATATATATAGAGAGAGACAGAGCTTACATTTCGGCGGCGGCGGGAGAGAGTGCTGACGCAATGGATGCTTGAATTGGGAGGAAACCGAGGGAGGAGAGGCTTCAAATGAACCCTAATCGAAAACCTGGAATTGGGAGGAGCAGGGCGAAAGGAGAGAGTGTGGCAACAAGGGTTTGTTGCAGTGGACATTGGGGAAGCGCCGGATCAATCAGAATCCGGAAATAGGAAAGGAATCGATTACGCATGGGATGGAACAGAACAATTCGATTAAAAACAAAACAAAACAAAACAAAAAGAAACCCTAAGATCGTTGTACCAGCTGCTCTGCTCTTGCCCCTTCAGCTCCTTCTTCTGTAGGAGGAAAGGCGATAACAAGGTGAGTGAGCACAGAAGCTTTATGAATACAGCGGGTTTTTACGTGGTTCGATTGAAATCGTCGTTGATTTGGCGACAATAAAACCCAATGCGTGGGCTTAAAGACAAATCTTCAATCCCTAATCTGATTGAACTTGCCCTCAATTCCTTCATTGATTAATTTTAGGTTAAAAAACAATTTTAATCTGGGAACTTATAAGTACTTTTAGACTCTTGGATAACTTTTTTCTTGTCCTCCGCTTTTTGTTTTTTGTTTTTTCGAAGAGATTTTATTTTTAGTTTTTAAAACCTAAGGCGCCTATAAATTTGTTTATTTTGTTGGGAAATTCTCGGTAATAATTTCAAAAACTTATATTCTTATAATGGTTTTTCCAAGGGGAAATTCTTATAAATAAAAAAATTTCAAAAATATTGTAAAAAGTTTCAAAAGTTTTTATACTTTTAGAACTTTTTGCTATGAAATATAAATATTTTTAAATATTTTTTATATTTAAAAAGACCTCTTTTCTGAATCGAGATTTGATTTTTAAATCCAAATTATTATTTTACATAAATTTTTACAAATATTATGTAATCTAAAATTTAACTTCTTTTTCGAAGCACTACACATAGATCACTACTTAATTCGGTTTTATTCCATAGATCGTCGCTCGAAGGGGAAACAACAAGAAATTCCTATTCAGACAACTGTGGAATGCAACATAAGATTTGAAAGGATTATGTAAGATTGGAAAGATTACATATCATCTCAGCCTTTGTCCTAATTGAGATTCGGTCGAGAAAGCCCAAAAAATCAATAGTTTGGATGTGCGATGAAAAAAGTTAAAGTTTTATTCAACTCGAAGGGTCAATCTTGACTGAGAATGATCGAGAAAAACTATTCCAACAAGATATCTAAAAGGGTGTTAGTTGTTATGAAAACATTTTGGAGGCGTTTGGCATGCAGGTTTGGAATCTTAAGCGAAGATTAGGTTGACAGGTTTAGGTAGCACAGGTTTAGGAAAGTTGTGTTTGAATTGTAGGTTTTGAAAGTATGGGTTTAAGAAGACTGGAAATGAAGTATAGATTTATAAATTTTTAGTTTGTGTAATATTTTCTTGTATTTAATCACTGATTAAATTTTAGATTAGTTTAAATTTGTCATCTTAATTATTTTAATATAGTTAAGTTTATTGTTTTAGTTTTACTAGATTTTGAAATAAAATTTCATAGACTTTTGTCCCTTTAACTAATTTTAAAATGATCGGTTTTTTTTACCATAATATGCTAACTTAAAATTGAACTAAACTAATATTTTAATATTAAATTCAATTATTGAAAAACTATACTTCTTTTATCAAATTACATTTGAGGAGTAAAAATCATAAATTTTGAATTTTAGTTTTTATTTGGTTGCTAAGTTGTTTTAAACATTTTAAACTTTACGTTTAGAAAATGATTATAAGTTTTCGAGCTAGTTAAATTGACCAACAAAAAAAATGGAATTAAATTAAATTAGAGCTTCGTACACATATACCCTAAATAAATATATCTTTACAATTGTAGTCTAATGGCGTGTTTGGAATGACTAAGAAAAAAAATATCTTTCAAAAATTTATTTTTATTGAAACATTTTTGTTAAAAACTCATTAAAACAAAAAACACACATGTATTGCAAATCTTTCTTAAAAATGTTTTTATATACAAATTTGTCTAATTTTATATATACTAAGAGTGTTTTATTAATGTTTTTCAAGGTTAGTTGTTGGCGATCACCAAAGTGGCAGTCAGAGGTTGCCCGACGAAGTTGGTGGCTGGAATTTCGCCATTGTGGGGGAAAGGGGATTGCCAGAGGTTGGTCAATGATGGTCAGAGTTGGCCGACGGCAATCTTAGAAGGGTGGCGACCTGAGTTGCCCGATGCTGGTCGTCGGAGGTGGTGTTTGGAGGTTGGCTGACGTACTTCCTAGATTAAATTAGAAAAAGAAAAAAAAAATAACCCATGGGTTTGAATAGGGTTTACTATTCAAACTCATAGGAAAAGGATGTAGGAAGCCAAATCCATGCCCCAAACAAGGTTTTGGTTTAGAATGCCTAACTCATTCAATCCCAGCCCTTTAAACAAACACCCTCTTTAGGGTTATTTCTGACAATTTTTATGTTTTGTTATCCATTATCCACCTATATTTTGGAAAACTAAACCAACATTTGAAAATTAGTCTCCGTTTAGTAACCATTTCGTTTTTTGTTTTCTATTTTTGAAAATTAAGTCTACTTCCTCTTCATTTCTTATAATTATCTGCATACAAAGGTTAAACTCTTAGCTAAATTCTAAAAACAAAAACAAGGTAAGCTACTTTTTTAGATTTTGATACTTGGCTTAGTTTTTTAAACTGTAGGTAAAAAGTAGATAACAAATGAAGAAATTTGGAGGTGGAGGTAATGTGTATAGACTTAATTTTCAAAAACCAAAACCAAAAAATAAAATAATTACCCAAAGGGGTCTAAAAAAATGTAGGTTTCAAAAACTTGTTATTATTTTTGGAATTTGATTAATAATTCAACTGTCTTTCAAGGAATCTAAAAACCATATAGAATGGAATTTAGGAGAAGACAAACATAAATTTCAAAAACAAAAAGTTAAAAATAAAATCATTATCAAATTGGGCCTTAGTCCTTAAATTTTAATTTGTTTTATTGTAATCTTTATACTTTTAAATTTCTAATAACTTTGTCTTCTATACCAAAATAATAATAATAATTTAATCCACAAACTTTAACAAGTAACGACTTAACTTTTCGAAATTGATAGTATAAATACTATTGAGCTATGCTCTTGTTGGCAGCTAACCTCAGACCTCAAAACAAAATCGCTTCTTCTTTAATTCTTTTTCTTTTTCCTTTTCCTAAAAGCTATGAGGATTCATTATATTTGAGTTGGTAAGAGGGTGAGGATGATAAGTGATTATAAACAAATATTGAGGGCATGTATTGGTAGAGTTACCATTTAAAAAATATTCTATAAAATGACATAGATTCATTATTAAATTTTTCAACAGTATCAAAGCTTCTCATTATAAATAATTTTTAAATTCAAGACATACTCATTATAAATAATATTAAATTCTAAGGCATAAGCCAATATGGCATGCAACATGGCCTAGCAATGATGCATGCAAAGATTTGGTTAATTATATTTATTATTATTGTTATTATTTATTTTTAACTATAAGACTATGTTTCATAATTGTTGGTTGTTTTTTATTTAATAAAAAATAAAGACCAAAATACACTTTTTAATCTTTAGAATTTTGAATTGATCTCTATTAGAATTTTAAACTTTTGATATTGTCATTTTTTGCTTACTGGTGAGCTACGTAAAAAGATATATCATGTTGAAGTGGAAGTGTAAAATTTAATATTATTGTAGTATAAAATAATTTGTAATTTTTAAGTTAATTGAATCCAAACATGGTAGTTCAAATGAAAAGGGCCTTTCAAGTCTTATTGGCTCATGAAAGAGTGAGTGAAGTTAATTTATTTGCAATATTGATTTTGGAGGTAATTGATTTGGATATTCTAAAAGTCATTTTTTAAGAGAAATTGTGCATATAGTCAAAATGGAACATCCAATTGAAAAAAATGGTCATTTTTTTAATTGTTTGATTTATGGTAAATAAAAAAGAAAAAAAAAAAAAAAGTGATATGGAGGGCCCATCTCCTTACCTACTTTTCCAATTTGAGAGGGAATGGGTTATCTCCCACAACTTCAGCAAAATCTAGTTTTTTTTTTCTTAAAAAAAAAAAATTGTCTCTTATGTATATTTATCAAAAATTATATTAAATGATAAAATTGTTGAAAATATTTATAAATAATAGCAAAATATCAAGTATTCCCAAAACAATACTTTAGCAACTCATGTAAGTCTCAACGCACCAGCTCAACCTCTCATCATGTCTTCTAACTTAAAAGATTCTTAGATCAGCATATAGCAATGTAAGTTTGCTTCATTCTCAAAGAAATATACCCCTGATCTTTTATGAGGCAAGCAGATTCCTAAAATATTCTTTTGCTTTTCATAAACATCCTTATCTTCCAACTTCAGAAATGCGTTAGAGGTTCACTTTTTCTAGTCGTTGCTTAATTAAGTTAAATAAATAAAATAATTATTTAATCAAATTAAATCAAATAATTATTTAATTTCTATGCTCTAAATCTCGTAAGGTACTATAGTTTGTAAACCCCGTATGAACAAACTTGTATGTGATTAATAATATTTGATATTTTATTCACTTTGTCTATGAAATATGTGATAGACTAACATCCAAGGTTATCGTTGTAACTTAAACATGTATGTAGAGACATACAGGTGGATCATGTTTAAGTGATAACCTAAATGGTCTGTAGTATATAGATAAGGTTGTGTACCTTATCCTAGTAACATTACGAGTATGACATGCTTTGTAGATGTTGGCATGCTTTGTAGATGTTACAAATGTTGTAAAGTGCTACAAATGATCTGATCCTGATCATTCATGTATTAGACATGTGAGCGGGGATATTCTATACAAAGGAGTTTGTATAAGACCGAAGCATGAAATATTTAGTCTCATTATATAACACCGTTCATAATAGAGACTTTCATTTCAATAGGATGACCATAGGTAACATGACCTTAATCCTGAATGAGTTGTGAACTCCTGCCTATTAGGGTAATCCTTTAATTTGTATGGGTGAGAGTGGCCAAATTGCCGACTTAACAAGCCTACCGTTTTGGAGATGCGTCTGATTGGGGGGCTGGGAACTCAACTACACAAAATGAAATTCACTTCTTCCTCGAAGTAAGGGTAAGTAGATAAATTGCTTCCTTAAGGGCTAATTCCGGGTCTTGAACAATGTGGTGTCATACCTTCTCTTGGCTCGAGAGGGGTTTAGTCATAGTGGGACTATGATTATTGTTCATTAGAGGGATTAGTGGTACTTAAGGAGTTAGAGGTAACTACAGGGGCAAAATGGTAATTTGGCCCAACTGTACTTACGAGCAATTTGTGAAAGGTCATCGTACTGTTGATTGGTTATATCCAATAGACACAAAAATATATCTATAGTACGAAGAGTGCAGCTGTCGGTCTTTAGTGGAGTGTCCGACAGTTAACGGATGGTGGATAATGTAATTAAAGAGTTTAATTAATTATTCACGTATCGTTGGAGCTTCAAGTTATAGCTCTATAAGGTCCCCTTGGTAGCTCAAAAGAATTTGGTTGAGAATCAGTTTTTTGGTTAATTTGAAATGTTCAAATTAATAAGAGGGAATTTAATTATATATGATATAATTGACATAATGTATTTGATACATTATTGTTTAATTGGATGAATAAATATTTGAATGTGATTCAAATATATTATCTATGAATGAGACTCGTAGTTGTTAAATTTAATATAAATATGATTTATATTAAATGTCATAAAATAGAGAAAAGAACTATAGTTTATATTGTATATGATGCAATGTTAAAATTATAGGTTATAGATATAATATGATAAGTTGGTTATCATATTTATTTATATATTAATTATTGGATAATTAATTCTTTTTTTCTCTCTAACCACCTTAGTGGGAAGTGGTTTTTATGCCAAAATGGAATAAATAAAATATGATTTTATTTTTTCCAAGACAAGTAACACGACTTGTGGGATAAGATTATATGATTTGTCCAGAGTCTATGCGATAGACTTCGTTCTCTACACGATTGAAGAATTCTCTATGCGATAGTGTTGTTCTTCTTCAATTGTCTTCCTCCTCCAAACTCACAAAATCCCTTCTAACAAAAATAGTGAACCCACCACTCCTGGGTTCTCACCTTGAGAATACCAAGGTACCGAGTGGTAGTGTCCTTTCCTTTTAGTTCGAGTTTGGTCGTTGTTCAAGGAGTTCGTGATTGTTCGTGAAAGGTATAATCACGTGAACTTTGTTTCTTGTCCAATAACATGTTGTAATTTAAGTTATGATGTATAATTTGTACTGTTTACTGTAAATGTATGTTTTCAATCGAAATGGGATTTGCACGATCTGATTCCGCTCATAGGTTCTCTGTAAAACGAGTTCCTTCAGTTAGTTTATTAGATTTAGGGTTATTAAGACAAAATAGAATACAACACAATCAATAATACTTATTGAAATAACATCGATAACTCTCTATTGATGACAACCAATTATTTACTTTACTATCTCGAGTTTTAGGGAATAAAACCCAACAAACTCCCACTTGAACTAAAACTCTAGTAAGTGGGATGTACATAATATCACTATCCAAAATAATGAAAATGGTAAATAAATATAATAAACTAGGGCATCCATATACCCATTACACATCTCCCACTTTCCCTACATTATATGATTTACATGTCTTGTAGACCTAGATTCTCTAGATGACTCTCGAACACTTTAGCCGAGAGAGCCTATGTAAATGGATCAGCAATGTTGTTCTCTAAAGCGATCTTTATGACGATCACATCTCCTCATTGCACAGTCTCCCATATTAGGTGATACTTCCTTTCAATATTTTTTCCTCGTTTGTGGCTACGAGGCTCTTTAGAGTTGGCTACTGCCCGACTATTGTCACAGTATAAGATGATAAACAAGTCTATGTTTGAAACCACTTTTGAAGGAACTCTTATTCAAGAGTACCTACGAGCGAAAGCGGATCTTTCCAATAAATTGTGATAGAATTACCGCATATATATTCAAACATACTTTTATAATGCTAAAGGGATCAAGAAATCATACCAGATAAAGATTTATTCTTCATAGTGAGTCTGAAGCCCAACCGTCTACCTCAAAAAATTACCACTCGGACAGAAGGAAATAGAGAAGATAGCACCACTCAGAGCCCTCAGTATTCTTGGAGTGAGAATCCAAAGTGTGGGCTTTGTTCGGATTTGGTAGAGGGAAGGAGGAAGAGAGACCGTACACAACGATCAAGCAAGTGGAAGATGCGGTCGTCTATCGCATAGACAATATGCTTGATCGTTTAGGTAAAGTATATGATCGTGTAGTAAAAGTAAGTGATCGTCTAAACGATCGTGTAGGAAAAATTAAATGATTGTCTAAACGATCATGTAGAAAAGGGTGAGCGATCGTCCTTTCGATCGCGTAGGAAAAACTAAGCGATCGTCTATACGATCGTTTAGTAAATATCAGGAACTAAACGATTGCTTAGAAAAAAGGTAAACGATCGTTTAGATAATAGTGCACGACGGTATAATCGGTATGAGATCACTTAGCAATATCGTATATGTAAGCGATCGTGCAGTCACTATTGTATAGGCTCTGATTTTCTAAACGATGGCACTATCTTTTTCACAATATCTGCGCACACCGAGATCAACACACCATCTGCTATTTATAATGCACTCATCCGTTATTTAGAACAGAAGAGGCGCCTTCCCATTTCCTTTATAACCGTCCAATGAATGTGATCTTATCACATTCATAACTTATAAATTAATATCATATATTAATTATAATATTTTTCCTCTACTAGATATAAATCATATTTATATCCAATTTCCTCCAAAATAATGTATCTCATACTTAAGTTAATTATATCATATTTAATTAACTCTTTCAATTATATCATATGTAATCGAACTCCCTCTTGTCAATTTGAACATTTCAAATTGACCCAAAAACTGACTCTCAACTTGTATCCAAGTTACCAAGGGGACCTTATGGGCCTATGGCTCGAAGCTCCAATGGTACGTGAATAGCTGACTAAACTCTTTAGTCACAATATCCACCATCCGTTAACTGCCAACATTCCACTAAAGATCGACAGTTGAACTCTTCTTGCCATAGATATATTTCTATGTCCATTGGATATAACCAATCATCAATACGATGACCCTTCACAGATGCTCGTAATTACAGCAGGCCAATTTATCGTTTTTCTCCTGTAATTACATCTTCCTCTTTAAGTACCACTGATCCCTCTAATAAACAATACAACATAGTCCTACTATGTGTGAACACCTCCGGGCCATGAGAAGGTGTGTGGTGCTACATCGTTCAAGCCCTGGAATCGGCCCTTAAGGGAGCTATCTATCTACTTGTCCCTATCTCAACGAAGGAGTGAATTTCATCTTGTGTAGTTGAGTTCCCAGCTCCCAAATCAGACGAATTTCCAAAATGGTAGATTTGAGTAGGCGTTCTAGCCACTCGCACCCATGCAAATCATAGGACCGCCCTCAATGGCAGGAGTTCCCAACTCACTCAAGATTGAGGTCATGATACCTATGGTCATCCTAGTGAAGTGAAGTCTCAGTTATTAACGGTGTTATTTAACGTGACATTAGCACTTCGTGGTCAGGTCTTATACAAACTCTTTGTATAGGATGTCCCCGCTCGCATGTCCCCCACACGAATGATCAAGATCAGACCATTTATGACAAGTCACAACACTTATGACCATTTTACAAAGCGGGCCACATCCATAGCGTTACCAAGATAAGGTTTCCCTCCTATATCCATATACTACAGATCATTTTGGTTATCACTCAAGACATGATCCACTTGTATGTCACCACATACATGCTTAAGTTACATACAGATAACCAGGGATATTAAGTTTATTGGTTTGTGGTAAAATCTAAATGTGCAAAGTCAAGTAGTGAAGTAAATATCAATTATATTATACATCATAAGTGTTTGTACACAGTTGTTTACAAACTACTGGACACAAGACTTTAGGGTACAAACCCCAATAACTTCTAAATCACTTAGGAACTTCTTGAGCCAAACTGCTTCCTTTGCTACTTACAAGCAGCTACATATTCAACCTCCATAGTGGAGTATGCAATGTATCCTTGCTCGATGCTACGTTATACTACAGCTCCCCTATTTAGGGTAAACACTGATCCTAATATGGATTTCTTAGAATTCTTGTCAGTTTGGAAATCAAAGTCGGTATATCCCGTAAGGATCAAATCCTTAGATCCCATACATCAGCTTGTAGTCTCTCGTTCTTTGAAGATACTTGAGGATGTTGTTAACCACAGTTCAGTTGTCTAACCCTAGATTGGACTAGTACCTATTAACTATTTCCACTGCACAACAAAATGTCTGGCCTACTGTAGAGCATAACAAATATTAAGCTACCCATAGCTAAGGCATAAGGAATACGTCTCATATCTTCAACTTCTTAAGGTGTCTTAGGACATTGTTCCTTAGACCTGAACCCTGTGCCTGAAAGTTAATAAACCTTTTCTTAGAGCTCTGCATCGAATATTGAGTCAACATTTCATCGATATAAGTCGCTTGAGATAGAGCCAACACTCTGTTCTTGCGATCCCTAATAATTTGGATCCCAAGTACATACTATGTCTTTCCCAAATATTTCATTTGGAATTGGGCTGCTAGCCATTTTTTGAAGAAACTCTTATACAATAGTGCCTATGAGTGGAAGCGGATCTTTCCAGTTTCATTGTGACAGAATTTTCACACATACATTCTAACAAACAAATATGCATTGTAAACACTAATTACTAGCATGCTTAAAAAAAATAAATACAAAAGACCAAGAGTACGTACTAGTTAAAGACTGTCTTCACAAGAACTCAGTCCAACGTGAACGAACTTCTCTCGTTCCTACTCGTCTAGCAAGAAATCGCCTAATAGCACCACGGTCGTCTACACGATCAGCAGCGCACGAACAACAAGCGAACGGGGACGACACCACCACTCGAAGCCCTCAGTATTCTCGGAGTGAGAATCCAAAGAGTGGACTTTGATGGAATTGGTAGAAGGGAGGAGGAAAAGTGATTGTGTACTACGAACAAGCAAGTGGGAGAAAGGAGAAGACTATCGTATAGTCGGGTGCTTGGTCGTTTAGGTCAGGGTACACGATCGTGTAGTAAATACTAAGTGATCGTCTATCAAAAGGTAAGCGATCATTTAGTTACGCTCAGTACGCTAAGCGATCGTCTAGCAAAGATAAACGATCGTTTAAGAAATCGTGGGTGATCATTTAGAAACGCGGGTGTGCGATCATTTAGGAAGGCTGGCACTATCGTATAGGCTCTCAACCCTAAGCGATGCAAGGCTTTCACACCGTGAGTGATTTTTCGTATATTTTGAAAAATGAAAACTATTTTCATTTTATTCTTCAATTACTAGAACTGAATTCAACTTCCCATTTTCACACGAATCCGGAGAAAACTTCGGCCAATTATCTCAGAACCGCCTAATTATTAAAATAATGAATATAATCATATTATATTCTTAACCTATAGTTTGATATCATATATCAACTATAGTGTATTCTTCTCTACTTGATATAAATCATATTTATGTCCAATTTCCTCTAAAATAATGTGTCTCATACATTTAGCCAATCATATCATATATAATTAACTAGTTCAATTATATCATATACAACTAAACTCCCTCTAGTCAATTTAAACATTACAAACTGTCCCAAAAACTGATTCTCAACTTTTATCCAAGCTACCAAGGGGACCTTATGAACCTATAGCTCGAAGCTCCAACGGTACATGAATAGCTGACTAAACTCTTTAGCCACGAGATCCACCATCTGTTAGCTGCCAGGCATTCCACTGAAGACTGACAACTAAACTCTTCTTACCATAGATATATTTCTGTGTCTATAGATATAACCAATCATGAGTACAATAACCCTTCACAAATGCTCGTAAGTAAAGTTGGGCCAATTTACCGTTTTTCCCTTATAGTTACATCTTACTCCTTAAGTACCACCGATCCCTCTAATGAACAATACAACATAGTCTAACTATGTGTGAATACCTCTCAGGCCATGAGAAGGTATGTGGCGCCACATCGTTCAAGCCCTGGAATTAGTCCTTAAGGGAGCTATCTATCTACTTACCCCTACTTCGAGGAAGAAGTGAATTCCATCTTATCTAGCTGAGTTCCCAGCTTCCAAATCAGATGAATCCCCAAAGTTGTAGGTTTGAGGCCTGGCCATTCGCACCCATGCAAATCAAAGGACCGCCCTTAATGGCAGGAGTTCCCAACTCACTCAGGATTGAGGTCATATTACCTATGGTCATCCTAGTGAAGTGAAGTCTCTGTCATGAACGACGTTATATAACGAGACGTTAACACTTTGTGGTCAGGTCTTATACAAACTCTTTGTATAGGACGCCCCTGCTTGCATATCCACTACACGAATGATCAGGATCAGACCATCTGTGACAAGTCACAACACTTGTAATTATTTCACAAAGCGGGCCGCATTCGTAGCGTTACCATGATAAGGTTTCCCTCTTATATCCATATACTACAGACTATTTTGGTTATCACTTAAGACATGATCCACTTGTATGTCACCACATACATGCTTAAGCTACATAAAGACAACCAGGGATTTTAGTTTATTGGTTTGTGGTAAAGCAAATAAAACATCCAAATGTGCAAAGTCAAGAAGTGAAGCAAATATCATATATTATACATCACAAGCGTTCATACAAACTGTTTACAAACTATAGGACACGAGACTTTAAAGCATCATCCCCAACAATCTCCCACTTGTCCTAAAGCGAGTGGGATGTACAAAAATTAGTACAAAACAATAAACCAGGGTATAAAAGCCCAGTACAATAAAATCTCCCACTTGCCCTACTCCAGCCGCGGACAGTCCCGTAGACCCATGCTCTGAAGGTGACCTTCAAACACTGTAGCAGTGAGAGCCTTCATAAACGGGTCAACAACATTGTACTCCAAAGCGATCTTCGTGACGATCACGTCCCCTTAATGCACTATCTCGCGGATCAGGTGATACTTCCGTTCTATGTGTTTGTCGCGCCTGTGACTCCTAGGCTCGTTGGAGTTCGCCACAGCACCACTATTGTCACAATAGAGGATGATGGGCTTAGACATATCTGGAACAACTTCCAGCTCTGTCAGAAACTTCCTGAGCCAGACGACCTCCTTAGCAGCTTCGCAAGCCGCTACATACTTCGCCTTCATCGTGGAGTTGACGATGCACCCTTACTTAGTGCTTCGCCATACTACAACTCCTCTGTTAAGAGTAAAAACTGACCATGAAGTAGACTTCCAAGAGTCCTTATTAGTCTGAAAGACAAAATCCGTGTATCCAGTAAGGATCAAATCCCTAGATCCATACACGAGCATGTAGTCCCTCGTTTTCCAAAGATACTTGAGGATGTGCTTCACTGCGGTCCAGTGACCTTGGTCTTGGTTAGACTGATACCTACTGACTATTCCCACAGCATAGCAGATGTTTGGTCTAGTACAAAGCATTGCATACATCAAACTGCCAACGGCAGATGCATATGGGACCCGTCTCATCTCCTCAACCTCTCGAGGTGTCTTAAGACATATGTACTTAGACAAAGTGACTCCATGCCTGAATAGTAGTAGGCCCCTTTTGGAGTCCTGCATTGAGTTCTTGAGCAACATCTTGTCAATGTACGATGCCTGAGACAGTGCTAGCACCTTGTTCTTACAATCCCGAAAGATCTGTATACTTAGAACAAATTGAGCCTCTCCCAAATCTTTCATTTGGAATTGGGTCACTAGCCAGTTCTTAACTGCAGTCAGTAGACCTACATTATTCCCAAAGAGTAGTATATCATCTGCATACAACACTAAGAAAACCACTGAAGCGTTAACGATCTTCTTGTAGACACAAGGTTCATCAATGTTTTGGTCAAAACCATACAATTTGATCGCAGTATCAAACTGAATGTTCAAAGATCGAGATGCCTGTTTCAGCCTATAAATGGACCAATTCAATTTGCAAACTTTTTGCTCTTAACCTTGGGCAATGAATCCCTCGGGTTGCACCATGTAAATGGTCTCCTCAAGATTACCATTCAGAAAGGTCGTCTTGACGTCCATTTGTCAGATCTCATAATTATAATAAGCTACAATGGACAGGAGGATGCAGATCAACTTTAACATGGCAACAGGCGAGAAAGTCTCCTTATAGTCAACTTCCTCTACCTGGGTATATCCCTTTGTCACAAGTCGAGCCTTGAAGATTTGCACCTTCCCATCAGCACCCCGTTTGTGCTTGTAGATCCATTTACAATCTATAGGTTTTATCTCATCAGGCTGATCTACAAGATCCCATACTGAGTTGAAGTACATCGACTTCATTTCAGATCCATGGCTTTGACCCATTCATCCCGGTCTGTATCCTCCATTGCCTTCTGATAAGATAACGGATCCTCAACGTAGCCATTTGCTACCATAGCTAGGATTTCTATGAAACCCAGATAGCAAACGAACAAGTTTGAAACCCCCTACTGCTTCGAGGTTCCCTCAACTCTTGAGGTGGAACCGACCTAGTAGATGAACTATCATCAATAACTCTTGCTGATGAAGCAGGCCCTTCAACAACTCTTGTGAAATGTCAGTAGTTTCGTTGGAAAGCTCACGTAACACGACTTCTCCTCCAGGAAAGTAGCGTTCGTGGAAACAAACACCCTATTTTCCGACAGATCATAAAAATAACCCCCTCGTGTACCTTTGGGGTAGCCCACAAAGAAGCATAACCTCAACCGTGGTTCCAACTTCTTGGGATTTGCCTCAAGCACATGTGTCGGGCAACCCCAAATACAGAAGTGACGTAAACTAGCTTTACGCCCATTCCACAACTCAAGAGGTGTTCTCGCAACACTATTGAAAGAAACATAGTTGAGTATGTAAACCGCAGTCTCCACTATGAAACCCTAAAACGAGTCTGGTAAGGAAGTGTAACTCATCATCGAACAAACCATGTCTAACAAGGTTCTGTTTCTCCTTTCCACTACACCATTCTGTTAAGGTACACCCGGTACTAAAAGCTGAGAAACGATTCCATGTTCTATCAAATAGTCCTAGAAACCAGAATCCAAAAACTCTCCACCTCGATCTGATCGAAGTGTTTTAATCTGTCTATCCAATGCATTTTCAACTTCAGCCTTGAAGTCTTTGAACTTTTCAAAGGATTCAGACTTCCATTGCATCAGATAAATATACCCATACCTCGAGTAATACTCATAGCCACCTCGGGCTCGCACATTCATAGGCCACAAAGTTAGAATGTACTAACTCAAGAGGCTATTTGGCTCGATAATCTTTTCCAATAAAAGGTCTTTTAGTCATTTTACCCTCAAGGCAAGATTTGCACACCGGTAAAGAATTTTCTTCTAACTCATTTAGAAGGTCATTCTTCACCAATCTCTCGATCCTATTGAGATTGATGTGTCCTAATCGAAGGTACCAAAGTTGGGCCTTTTCTTTTGGAGAAATTCGTTGATGTTTAGATTGAGTTACGATAGATTTAAACAACTTAGTGTTATAGAGGGAACTTAAGGCTAACGGTCTTAACACATACAAGGTGTTTTCTAGTTAAGCTGTACAAATTTCAACACCATCTTTATGAATAAAGACTTTATCCACATTAAAAGAAAAGCGTATATTTACAATGTAACAGAAACTTTATAGAAATAAGGTTTCTTTTTAGTTCAGGAACAACATAAACATTTTTTAAAACTAGAAACCTATTGTGTAAAGTTAACTGAATCCTCCCACTGCCACAGTTGAGACGACGTGCTTGGTGCCTACTCGCATCGTCATCTCACCAGCCTTCAGCTGTTGCCAGTATCTAATCTCCTGAAAAGAAGAACAAACGTGATTAGTGGCACTCGAGTCAATTATCCAATACGAATCATCATTCTCCACTATACATGTTTCTAATACAAGTAAATCATATTTACCTTTTTTCTGCCTTGGCCTTAGCCTTGGTGGAAATCATATATACATGTTTCTAGGACAATTCCTCTCCCAGTGTCTGTCCTGGTTGCAGTGGAAATATTTTTCTTTTTCAACCGGTGGCAGATACCTCCTTGGGGCGACAGGTGGCGGGTTAGCAGGCGCTTTCCCTTTCTCCTTACCACCCTTCTTCTTCTTCCCTTTTGTAGAGTTAGAAGTAGAAGGTGCAGACTTCGTTCCTATAGTCTAACCTCGACGGAAAGTCCTAGAAGATGAAGCAACATTTGGCTCACTCCTTTTCCTCTCCTTACTTTTCAGTAAAGATTGGTATGTCTGCAACTGTTTGAGGGGAGTTGTAAGGGTATATTTCACTTTGTTAAGCATCACATTGTTAACAAAGTGGAGGAAGCTCTCTAGCAATGAATGCAGGATGATGCTAACCTGACTGCCCTCATCAATTCTAGACCCATTCATTTCCACCACATTGAAGTTGTAGGATTGTATCAACAACAGCGGAAGCACAATAATCATCTAAACATTCAAATTCACTAATTTTGGCATAATATAAAGCATGCTTCTGCAGAAAAATGGGTTTAAGATATACCTCTTGTAGAACTTCTTCAAAGCTCCATCTCCAGCTGCTATCTTCTCCATATCTTGTTGTAGAGCACCTTAAGATCTTCTCCACTATCCTCTTGGTGCTCTAGATTGAGTTGTGGGACTCAAAACAAGCTTGAATCAAGGGATGAAGGAGAAAAGTCCACTGCAGCAACCTTGTTGAAGAACCATTCTTCAAACCGAATTTTCTCTCAAAATTATGTAGATTGCATGTCCGATTTTCACTTCAATCTTCTCATTATATTGTAGATCAACATGCAAAGAGAAAAGCTGCAAGAGTTGCAACTCATGCTTAGAGAAGACAAGGCAAATATATTGCTATATATGTGAGCTAGTTAAGTGATAGATAATGGAAAAAACCATTTTTCCATTTTGTGTTTTTGTTTTCTTTTCCTTTTTCAATTTTATCTAAAAATAAAATTTTGATTTAAAAAATATATTTGATTTTAAAAATGAAATATTAATTAATTTCATAAATTAATATTAAATAAAACTTAATTAATTTAATATCAAATATTAAATTAATTTTAACACATATCCATCTTTATATATTTAAATCATATTTAAATATATAAATTCTCCTATTCCGTTTAATTCTAAAAGTAAACATGTAATTATATCTCATATAATTACTAATTCCCTTAATTCTAATTTGAACGTTTCAAATTAACTTATCACGTTATTCTAAAGATAGTCCGTTACGAGCTAGTAGGGGGACCTCACAAACCTATAGATCATGGGCTCTAACGATCTGAGATTAATTGGCTAAACTCATTAGACCAAATTAATCTCTATTCGTTAACTAATGGATCATTCCACTAAAGCCCATAGTTGCACTCCCTTCACTGTAGATATATTATGTCCACATGATTTAACCATAATCAGCAAGTCGACCCTTCACAGATTGTTCGTAATAACAGCTGGGTCAAATATCTGTTTTACCCCCGAGATTACGTCTTATTCCTCAAGTCCCTACTGATCCTCTAATGAACAACTGGTTTGTGATCCAATCATCAAACCAAACTCTCTCAGCCCAGTGAGAGGGTGGGGCCCCTTGTTCAAGACCTGGATTCAGTACTTGAGAGAACAACCTTTCTCCTATCTCTAAATCGGGTAGGCGTGAACTCCATCTTACAAGGCTATGTCCCCAGCTATTCATCCGATCTTATCCCCAAAATGGTAAACTTATTGAGCAGTGTTGTTGGACTACTCTCACCGTTTGCAGATAAAAGGATAATCCCGAACAAACAGAAGTTCATAGCTAGCTCAAGATTAAGATCGAGTTAACCTAAGTCATCTAGGTGAAATAGTCAGTCTTAAACAGTAAACAGCGTTATAAAGTAAGAGTGACTTATTCCTTGGTCCTGATCTTATGCAAACTCATTACATAGGACGCCCCCACTCCTCATGTCAAAACATGTACGAATTAGGATCACATCGTATGTAGCACTTTACAACTCTTTGTAACAACTACAGAGTAGGCCGCATCTAATGGTGTTACCAGAATAAGGTACCTAACCTCATTCATGTACCATAGATCATTTTGACTATTTACTCGAACCCGATCCACTCTTATGTCTCCACATAAAGCTCAAGTACTCATACAATAGTCATGGGTTTTAGTTTATTGGATTTAGACTTTCGTACAATTTATGAAATCAATAACAAGTATAATGATTATAGAAAATGTTTATTATTTTACAAACGACGAGTTTTTAGGACATAAAACCCAATAGAAGTGGACCACATGTTAAGCACATGTTCACGAATAGAGGTGTCTTCCTCCATTTTGGAGTTGAAGATGTATTTCAGAGCCTCGTGCTTGAGCTGTCCAGACGGTTGTTCAAACATCCCCCGCAGGGACTCCATGATCTCACGCGTTGAGACCATGGGCTTATGCTTATTGGCCAACACGTCATTCAGACTGGCCAAGATATAGGCTCAGACCTTCTCATTTGCCCGTGTCCATCGCTAGCACGCCTCCTAAACATTTCGAACGGCGTTTGGAGCTGGAATAGGAGGATAGACCTTCGTAAGGGCAAACATGAGATCCTCAATGATGAATATCATCGTGATCATATGTTTCCAATTCGAATAGTTGTCGCCAATAAGTTTTTCGACACTTAACAAAGCAATCATATCTGTAGCCATTTTAAAAATCTGTTGCTGAAAAACAAACAAACTTTTATAAGACTTTGCTAAACCACATTTTTAACCAATTAATTTTAGCAAAATAGTTTCCAAGTACCCTAAGTGATAAGACTTCTATTTTACAATGATGCTCCAGCGAGGTAAAACAAACGTCACCGGTGGGGTGATCAAATGCCCTTTCACTAAGATGAAACATTCTCAACCATCAGGTAGAACCAACTCTTGAAACTGAACCTAACAACCACAATTTATTTGGTCTAGAAATGTTAACCCTTAACAATTCTGCGTAAGTGTGATCCCTCGTTTTCGGCGCCAGAGTCCTACCCTAATGAGCCCACCGTAGGGAAGAAGCAGATTAGGACAAGAGACTAGGTAACTTTATCATCTTACAGGAGATCAAATAAAGAAACGCGCAAAACTGCCATCCTATAGGGGGACACTCTCAGGGTGCCTCGAGGCGATTCACAAAAACTTTATTCAATCCAACGAGTGAAACCTTGGGATATGTTGTCGCACTTCCCGCTCCCACTTACTATGAACATTCTCTCCAACCACCTTGATATTGACCTACCCAAATACCATTCTTTAAGGGGATACTCCTAGGGTGCCACGAGGTTGAGGGTAGATCTCACGGTGTGGACTATAAGGGAGAAACGTGAAAGATTTAAATGAAACATCATATGCCCCAAGTACCTCCCACTGAATGCTTTACCTAGGGATTCATTAACCTAGACAATCCGGTTACTGATTTTAGTCTAAGTCATTTATTAAGTCTACTCAAAAACAAAATTTGTCTCTGAAATAGAATAAGTTGGATTGTCCTTAACTTGCATGCATGCATCAAATCTATCTAATTCACCTTTCCAGGTAGGTTCCCAGGTAGGGGCATTACGTTTCCGTCAATTTAAATACCCCCGCCTAGACAGAACCCGCCTTAGACAAAAGGTCTCTTATAGATAGATTTGCTATACTTTAACCATTTATTATTAGTCAATTTAATCCTATTAAACCGATTAAAAGATTAAGGCCTAAGGTTGCTAATCATATTAGAACCGTGATCTTGGGTTTATCTCATCCAAGTTTTAAACATTTTAAAATCATGAATTAAACCTAAGTGAGCATGCATGTCTTTCTTATTGCTTTTAGTTCTAATTTTTCTTTAACCTTTAAAAAGAAACAACTAAAATATACATTGCCATACAACTAGGTATTTATAACGCTTATAAATTTAACCTATATGTCATGCTTCATGCAATGTCCGATCATTACTATACATAACTTCTATATACATGTAATAACCAAGCAAACATGTTTTCCATACACCCTTATATTATAATAATTATAATATAAAGATGATGCATGTCAATGCTTTTTATGCATGCATAAATATAGCTCTTATATTATATGATGCATGAGCATGCTCTTACGTAATTTAAATCATGCTTCTCTAAATCATAACATTTATAATAAAGAGATGATGCATGATTAATGCATAACTTAAGATGGGATTTTCTATATGTACATGCCATATGACATATAAAAAGAATATACATCTCATGTATAAAACCACAGATTAACGAACCGGGATGAACCACTTCCAAAATCGGAATGAAAAATTCTATCTATTACATTTTTCCACCGAGCAAATTGGTCCACAGGCGAACTGGGTCTTGAACCACCGGGCGAAGCTCCCATCGTGTAGTAAACACCTCCAGTAAATGATCGTGGAGCACACACTAGACGATAGCGCGAATGCTAAGCGATCGCTTAGACGACAACGAGGCGGCGAAGCCTGATCGTCTAGACACGATCGCTTAACACGCGAAAGATAAGCGATTTACCACGCGATTTACTCCGTGATCGTATAGTCAGTAACTAAGAGATAGGGCTTGCCAAGCTATACGATCGTTTAGTGCGCGCGCGCCTTAAACGACACCCGAGTATCCAATACTCAACGACCGTCTACCCATCGTCTACACGACCCAACCAATGCTTGATCGTCTTCATCCTCGAAAAACAGCAACCCTTGCTACGAAGCTTCTTCACGAATAACTTAAAACTCAAACTAACTTTGAATACAGATTTGATAGCAATTAATTATGCCAAAACACATAGGGGCCTTTACAATTAACTGGAAATGTAAAAGAATTTAACAAACCAAGGTTTCATCTCAGAAACTCCATTAATCCACACATTCACAATCGAATTATTGCTTAAAATAGAGAGTAGACATGTTTTTACCCACCGAGAATGTAAATGCAATTCTTTGCAACAATGAATTTGGAATATCAGAAACCTGGCTCTGATACCAATTGAAGGAACTCTTATACAAGGGTACCTGTGAGCAAAAACAGATCTTTCCAATTCATTGTGACAGAATTTTCACATATACATTCACACATATAGATATGCAGTATACAACACTAGATTACTGGCATGCTTTCAGATAAAATACAAGAGAACGAGAACTTACTAGTTGAAGACTTTTTCCAGGAGAAAACTCGCTCTCACACGAACGGACTCCTTGTGCTCTCGCTAGAACGTCAGGCAATCGTTCAGCAACACCCCAGTCGTCTACCACGAATGACTTCGCACGAACACCAGGAAATAGGGACGACATCACCACTCGGAGCCCTCAGAATTCTCGGATTGAGAATCCAAAGGGTAGGCTTTGTTCGGATTTGGTAAAGGTGAGGAGAAAAGGCAAATGTGTGCAAAGATCAAGCAAGTGGGAGAAGGGAACGACTATCATATAGTCAGGGTGCTTGAACATTTAAGCAAGGTACACGATTGTGTAGGAAAAACAAAACGATCATCTATACGATTGTTTAGTAACGCTCGGGCGCTAAGCGATCGTTTAATAAATGGTAAGCGATCGTTCAGGAAAGCGCGCGCAGGTGAATGTAGTTGTTTAGTAAGCTAGCGTTATCATATATGCTCTCAATCACTAAACGATAGAATGACAATCATATCGTGAGCAATTATGCGTATATTTTGCAAAATGAAAACCATTTTAATTTTATTCTTCAGTTACGAAAACCGAATTAAACTTCCCACTAACATATGATTTCGGAGAAAACACCGGGCAATTATCTCATAACTGTCCAATTAATAAAGTAATAAATATAATATCATATATCAACCATAGTGTTTTCTCCTCTACTTTATATAAATCATATTTATATCCAATTTCCTCCAAATTAATGTATCTCATACATTTAGTCAATCATATCATATATAATTAACTACTTGAATTATATCGTATATAATCGAACTCCCTCTTGTCAATTTGAACATTTCAAACTGACCCAAAAGCTGATTCTCAACTTGTATCCAAGCTACCAAGGGACCTTACGGACCTATGGCTCGAAGCTCCAATCGTACTTGAATAGCTGATTAAACTCTTTAGCCACGAGATCCACCATCCGTTAACTGTCTGACATTCCACTAAAGACCGACAACTGAACTCTTCTTACCACAGATATATCTATGTGTCCATCGGATATAACCAATCATGAGTACGATAACCCTTCACAGATGCTCGTAAGTACAGTTGGGCCAATTTACCGTTTTGTTCCTGTATTTACATCTCACTCCTTAAGTACTACTGATCCCTCTAATGAACAATACAACATAGTCTTACTATGTGTGAATACCTCTTGGGCCATGAGAAGGTGTGTGGTGTTGAAGGAAATCGACACCGAGATTTTCGTGAGCAGCGGAAGCAAGACTATTCTAAATTACGATCATGAATCAACAAATCATTTACAGTCGACTTCAACCAAATGGTTATACAATTATACAGAGAAATTACAGCATGAATAAACTCAAATGCATAGAAAGAAAAACTCTACGCATATTGGCAGAAACGTCTCCATGCCCCGTTGTGCGACCGCTCGAACAACAGCAACCACGAACACTCGATCTACACGACCGCAACACCACAGAACACAATACGAACACTTCGCGCTCGTCCTCAACAATCTCCTTGATCACGATCTCCTCCGCAACACGAACGAACACTGCACTCGTCCTTAGCGACACGAATGGCCTCCATAGCACCACGAACGGCCTCCAGAAAACCACAATGATGTCAAGTTGAGTCTGACACCACCAACAAGGCGACCTTGGTATTCTCGGTGTGAGAATCCAGAGGGTGGGCTCTGTTTGGACTTGGTATGATGCAGACCAACGGAGGAAACAACAATCACATACACAACTTGGCAAGTGGGAGAAGTCAGAGACCTATCGCATAGGTCGATGCCCAATCGTTTAGATAAAGCTATGCGCTCGTCTAAAAGCTATGCGATCGTTTAGCTCTATCGTTTAGCTCGGTCTATCACGTACAGACTCTACACGATCATTTACCTTGGGCCAGCAATCGTCTAGCAAAGCTATGCGATCGTTTAGTAAACACTGCACGATCGTTTAGCTCGCACCTGTACGATCGTTTAGCTTGCCCAACCGTCATTTAGTAAATCTGTACTTACTTGACGACTTACGTGAGTTTCTTTTCACAGAGAGAAAACTCAAAATCCTTTTCAAACTTTTGTAAAACCTTCTTTTCAAAATAGGAAACCACTTTCCTTTTAACTCACAGTTACCATGATTCAATAACTACCCATTACTTTGGTTATTTAAAAGAAAAAAGTATTAATTATCTACTATTTAATATTATTATAAACATAAATGATAACCAACTTATCATACTATATTTATAACCTATAGTTTTAATATTTTATCTCATGAAACATATAAACTATAGTTCTTTTTCTATTCCATGGTACTTAATGTAAATCTTATTTACATCAATCCTCCACTAGATGTATCTTATACATCATACCAATTATATCATATATAATCAAAATATCTTTTGTCAATTTGAACATTTCAAATCAACACCAAGAACTGATCCTCAATAGAATCCAAGCTACCAAGGGGACCTCATGGACCTGTAGATCTGAAGCTTCAACGGTATATGAATAACTAACTAAACTCTTTAGTCACGGGATCCACTATCTGTTAACTGCTAGGCACTCTACTAAAGACTGACAGCTGAACTCTCCCCACTACAGATATATTATGTGTCCATCTTAACTAATCAGCAGTGCGACAACCCTTCATAGATCGCTTGTAAGTACAGCTGAGCCAATAACCGTTATGCCCCTGTAGTTACATCTGTCTCCTTAAGTACCACTGATCCCTCTAATGAACATAAGTCATAGTCCCACTATGACCGAGTCTTCTCTTCCAAAGAGAAGTCGTGGCCACTATGTTCAAGCCCTAGAATCAGCCCTTAAGGGAGCAATCTCTTTACTTATCCCTGCTTCGGGAAAGAAGTGAATTCCATCTTGTGGATTGAGTTCCCAGCTCCCAGATTAGACAAGTCCCTAAAAAGGTAGGCATGTTGAGTTGAAAATCTGGCCACTCTCACCCATACTAATCAAAGGACCGCCCTCAAAGGCAGAAGTTCCCAAAACACTCAAGATTGAGGTCGTGTCACCTATGGTCGTTTAGGTGAGATGCAAATCTCTAGTATCAACAGTATTATATACAAAGTCTAGTCATTTCGTGGTCTAGGTCTTATACAAACTCTTTGTATAAGACACCCCCGCTCCACGTCTCCATACGAATGGTTAGGATCTACCATCTGTAGTAGTTTACAACACTTGCAAACCTCTACAAAGCGGGCCGTATCCGTAGTGTCACTAGGATCAGTATCCCACCTTAATCCTTATACTACAGACCGATTTAGGTTATCACTTAAGGCATGATCCACTTGTATATCACATATACATGCTTAAGTTCACATAAGATAACCAAGGAGCTTTGTTTATTGGATATGAGTAAATGCCAGAATTAAATAACACTTATTTTATTCATTGAACAATGTGTATCTTTACAAAACAATGAGACTCTGGGAGAATTAGAACACCAATCCCAACAGGTGCCACATCGTTCAAGCCCCGAGATCAGCCTTTAAGGGAGCTATTTATCTACTTACCCCTGCTTTGGAGAAGGAGTGAATTCCATCTTGTGTAGCTGAGTTCCCAGCTCCCAAATCAGACGAATCCCCAAAGTGGTAAGTTTGAGTTGGCGGCCTGGCCACTCGCACTCATGCAAATCAAAGGACCGCCCTCAATGGCAGGAGTTCCCAACTCACTCAGGATTGAGGTCATATTACCTATGGTCATTCTAGTGAAGTGAAGTCTCTGTCATGAACGACGTTATATAACGAGACGTTAACACTTTGTGGTCAGGTCTTATACAAACTCTTTGTATAGGATGCCCCCGCTCGCATGTCCCCTACACGAATGATCAGGATCCGACCATCTGTGACAAGTCACAACACTTGTAACTATTCTATAGAGCGGGCCTCATTCGTAGCGTTACCAGGATAAGGTCTCCCTCCTATATCCATATAGTTATAGACCATTTTGGTTATCACTTAAGACATGATCCACTTGTATGTCACCACATACATGCTTAAGCTATATAAAGACAACCAGAGATTTTAGTTTATTGGTTTGTGGTAAAGCAAATAAAACATCTAAATGTGCAAAGTCAAGAAGTGAAGCAAATATCATATATTAAACATCACAAGCATTCAAACTGTTTACAAACTACAGGATACGAGACTTTAGGGCATCATCCTCAACAGTTGGGATATGCATGTATCATTGATTTATTTTGCGTATAATAACAGTTATCATTCAGGTATCAAAATGGTCCCATACGAGGCTTTATACGGAAGACCGTGTAGGACTCTAGTATGTTGGAATGAGGTAGGAGAAAGAAAGCTGTTAGGCCCAGAACTTGCTCAGCAGACAACCGATAGTGTTAAGCTTATCAGGGAAGATCTTAAAACAGCTCAAGACAGACAAAAGAGTTATGCTGATAAGCAGAGAAGAGAATTAGAGTTTGAAATCGGTGACAAGGTATTCCTTAAGTTATCTCTGTGGAAAGGAATACTTAGATTTGGAAGAAAAGGGAAGTTGAGCTCAAGGTACATTGGAACATACGAGATAATCAAGCGTATTGGCCCAACAAAATACAGATTAGAGTTGCCTCCAGAGTTATCTCGTATTCATGTTGTATTTCATGTGTCAATGCTAAGGAAATATATGCCAGATTCTAATCACGTGTTACCTGAACAACCAGTACAGTTAAAAGAAAATCTATCGTACAAAGAAGAACCAGTAGAGATTCTTGACAAGAAAGAGTAAGTGTTAAGGAACAAGACAATACCTTTAGTAAAGGTATTATGGAGGAATCCTGGCATTGAAGAAGCCATATACGAGGCCGAAGAGCAAATGAAAAATAAGTATCCCCAGTTGTTAAATTGACAGACACGTAGCAAAATTTCGAGGACAAAATTTTTTTTAGGGGGAGGTAAAATGTAAATCCTAAACCCTAATTTCCCCACTTATATATGTTCATTAATGAGATTTGTATGATAAGTTAGATTAACGTTAAAATTAATGTTTAATTGTAGGGAAATGAGTGAAGAATAAGTAGATAAAAAGGGGGGGGGGGAAATATTTAAGTTACAAGTTTGACTCTCGAGTGATGAAGAGTGATTTTAACAAAGAAAAGTGTTGGTAAAGTGTAGCCTATGCGTTAGCCTTGTGATGGGCGATGGAGGTGAGCTCGTGTGCATTGGCCTTACCTTTTGAGGTTAGATGAGCTCTTGGGGAAGCCAAGTGTGGCCGAGTGAGGGGGAGCTAAACGTTGGAGTTGTGAACGCCAAGGGAGTTATATTGAGCGCAAGCAACCCTATCTATGGACAAGGCATGTGGCGATCAAGAGGCTTATGAGGTTAGTAGGCATACGACAAGAAAGTGTTGGGCCTTGTTAAAAGAAGACACACGGTAGGTTGGTGGCTTTGGCGTTGGTGCAAGGCTAGGTGCTGAACTTAGCATACGCGGGCGAGGGAAGCGTTGACAGTGGTTGTGCAATGAGGTGTAGCGTGCGTTGACAAGGCCTTATAGGTTAGCATGCGATGGGGGCTGCGACAAGACAAACCTCGAGCATTAAAGCAAGTAGTGGCTTGGGTGATGGCTGGGTGTGCGATGATCAAGCTTGTCATGCAATGAGTAGGGCTTGCGTTGGTCAGGCCTTGCAAAGTTGAAAGGGCTGGAGTTGCGATGATGATTGAAGCCAAGAGGCTAAGGCACAAGTGTTGCTCTAAGCCATGCGTTGAAGATGGCATGCGTGAGGGTTATGGTGCATGGAAGCTAGCTAAAGGCAAGACTTGTTTTGAGAGCAAGGGAAGCTGATTAGCACTAATCACCAACTATGGAGGCCAAGTGTCCTAATCCTGTGAATTAAGCACACTTAAGGTGGAGGTGGCATGATAGAATTTCATGCAAGTGTTTGGCCGACATTATAAAAGGGAAGAGGAACTTCAAGAGACCATTTTTAATGATTCCCTCTGTGCAAATTGGGTGATCTTGGTGTTGTTGGATAGATCTGCGAGTCTAGTTTCAGAGTGGGCTACTGGAAAAAAATCTCGCCAGAAGAAGGCTGGAGAGGGAAGAAAGTGGCAAAAGGTTAGTTTTCGGGTGAATCCGGGCCATCGATGAAGGATTGAAGCTTGAGGACAAATCATAAGGAATGTTAAGCTGAAATTTTAAGGAAAGCTTCCTAAGACATATTTTGAACAAGTTTGTAGATGAAAGTTTCTTGAGATAAGCTCTAGAATTTTAGTTATTGATGAAAAAATTTGAATATGAAATTCTTTGAACAAGCAGCTCAAACCAGGCGCATGGGAAGAAGCAAGGCTGAGTGCCACTATGCGTTAAACCCTATGTGTCAGGCTGAGAAGGCTTGCGTTGAGGACTTGGACGCATAGGTGTTGGTGTGGGTGATCATATGCGGTTGGAAGAAACACTTAAAGCGTGCGATGGTGCATAGTAGGATGCGTTAATCAAGTAGGTTTGCCACATAACAAGGACCTAAAACCTCAAAAAAGTTACTAAGTGTTTGACGCATAGCAAGGTATGCGTTGGTTTGGAAATGTTTTAGGGAAGGCTAAAAACAAGCTTAATTTAAAGAATTAGTCTCAAAAGAAAGACCATTGCTAAATGTATGTTGTTGTGTCCACAAAATTGACACCATTGAGGGAGCCATATCAACCTTTAAGGAGTAGCCTAAAGCCGTGAGTGACAATGTTTGACTTACAATACTTTTAGAAACCCTGTTTTCTTTAAGTTTATTCTCATGCTACAAATAATTCCAAGCAACCTATCTTTTATGAAAGCATGATTATCGCATATTAAAATGAAGCATATTTTCCATACATAGTTTGATGAATAACGCATGCTATTCCTTTTAAAGATAGTTTCCCAACATGTTTTAGTTAACTTAATTTCAAATGATTAAAGCATGCGATGATATTATGCTTAAAGCCTTGGTATTATAACTAAATGCTTTATGATTTAAGTAAATATGCTTAAGTAAGAGGTTTATGTTTGATTTGTTATAAGAGGGATACTGAAGGACTTAGAGAAGGTATCCTACTGAAAGTACCTAAGGTATGACGGTACTCAGTTATAACCATGTGCACGTAGGTAGTATGACGTCGAGGGTCGAACAAAAGGGTTCTCTCTCGACTAAGGTTTGACGTTGAGGGTTAAAGCCAAAGGTTCACTCTCAACTAAGGATTAGATTAGTTATGTTTTTAGATATGCTATGTTTGAAAGGTTTACTTAAAAGTTGTTTGGAAAGTTTTATATTTCAGTATAAGATTTTATATACAGTTTTAAGCATGAGAACTTATTTTATTGTCACTCATTGGGCTAGTAGCTCACCTCGTTTTAATTATTTTTCTATCCCCAAGTAGCGATCATCTCCCCAAAAAGTAACTCTACTGCTGCTCTGCCACGTAAAGTCAAGGACTCTATAAACTAATCAGTTAGGTGTTTGGCTGTAAATATTTATGCATATGTTTTGTTGCATTTAAGGACTAAGTTGTGAGTTGGGACTCATAAGATCTGATGTTATATATTATGTATATGGGTTATGAATTAAGGCTTGTTTAGCCTTTGTAGTTATGCTTGAATTTTATATGTTGTTATCAGGTGTGTAATATAGAAGTCAGGTTAAGAGTAGGCAGTAAGTGTTAACTAGAGTTAGTAACTGATGTCATCACATCTTTTTCCAGGTTAAGAGGGTAATCTGGGAGAGGGTGTGACATATATAGTTGAACTCTACAAAGATCTTCCCGAAAAAGAAGGAAGTGAACATCATCGTCATTCCGTATGTATTGTGGAGGGGCTTCATAGTCAAGCTTATATTTAACTCTCATAACAACATCAAACTTTGAGCAACTTACATTGGCAACCCTATAAATGTGAGCTTTAAGCTTTTCATACTTCAATGTAATAGGCACAATGATTCTTGTTAGCTTGCCTCCAATATACAAATTTTGGTTCTCATCTAATCACCTCCGTATCGAATTAGTAGACACTTTTCTGTCATCCTACAAAGCAAGAGAACATTTTTTATTAAGTAGATGAATATCATCTAATACACATGGATCTCTCTCGTTGTCACTATTAATTGCTCTCGCTCTTGTGACTCTCGTTGTTGCCTCTCGCTGTCGCTCTCTCTCACTCTCGCTCTCGCGCTCTCGCGCTCTCTCCCTCTCACTCTATCTTTCTCTCTCGCTAACGCTCTCTCTCCACCTAGGCCGCCGTCGCTCTCTCTCCACCTTTATCATTGCCGCTCTTTCTCACACCCCTTTCGTTATGCTATTTACATACCTTTTTTGAGACTATGTTCCTACAAAACACCAATGAAACTACGTTCAAGAAAAGTCCGTTCCGTTCTGAAAACTCCCTTCAAATGAAGTTTAGATTTTAAAGAATTCACACTAAATGTTTGATGTGTGTTAACGATTTTAAGTTCTAGACAAATGATTTTGTGAAAATTGTATAGTGAGAGCAAGAACCATGTAGCGAGAGCGAGACAATTCTTGTAATCTCATATCGTCATAACGTCAGTAGAAGGTCAATTGACAGTTTTTTTAAAAAACCTGGTCATTTGATATTATGGGCCCAAATATCAGCTCATTAGCCTAAATTTCCGAAATTTTAAACCTCACTTCCGGAAATCGACCCTTCGAAATCTGGGATGCCATCCCTGCCGGCGGCCCCTTCCCGGGATGGTTCCATACTAAAAAAGAATGAAAAAACGCCATACGCCGAACCCTAAACACTCATTTCCTCGCTTCTTTCTAATCTATTCTTCTTCAACCACAAAACCCCTTCCGTCTACACTGAAGAATTTTCTCTCTTCGCCGTCGTTGCTTCCAGAATAATCGCTCCCTTCTCTCTGGTGAGAATCCCTCATTCTGTTGCTTCTCCTTATTTCCTAATTTGTGGGGTTTATCTCTGTGGGTGGGGGTAATGTACTCTGTATCTTCTTACATTTCATATTTGTGGGGTTTAATCTCCCACTTTTGGCTTCCTCTTTCTTAGTTTTAGAGAGCTTAATGGTGGGATTTGAACTTTCAGTTCCTAGATAGACACTTGAGATGATTGTTACACATGACCACTTAAATTTGCTTATTCGTTTATTAGTTTTCTTGTACTTGATCTGTTTCTTTTTGCTTAAGATATTTTGAAGACTTACATTTTTTCCTATGGAAGATGCTTGGCTTATTACTTTTGTGTTCTTTTGTTAAAACTGCTCTTTGGGCCTCCCTCACGCACTGTATACCTAATGTTAGATTGACTCAACTTGACTCATTGGATCTTGAAGCTTGAGAGTTGTGGTCGTTTTTCCTTCAAGTCTCTGTACTTTAAGGTTATTTCCATTCATATATCGACTGCACAAAAATCTTTACACAAAGATTTGGAAATTGTCCTACCCAAAGAGAATTAAATTTCTCATTTGGGAAATTGTCCATTCTTGTCTTAACACCACCGATAGACTCCAAAAGCATTGCCCTTGGTTCTGTTTTATCTCCATCATGGTGCTGTTTATGCCAAAGTGATAATGAAACTCACAACCATTTGTTTATTAATTGTCCCTTTGTGGCCAGCTTATGGGCTGAAGTTTTAGAATCATTCAATTGGACCATTGTCACTCCAAATGATTCAAAGAGTTGGATTAGTATGCTTATCTCAGACCATTAATTCAAGAGTACCAAAGAGATTATATGTACCAACATTGTTGCTGCTATTTTATGGAAAATATGGGAGGAAAGAAATGTTGGGATTTCAACGAAAAAGCCAAATTACTGAAGAAGTCCTCCAATAAGTTGTTTTCAATGCTTTCTTGTAGGGGTGGCCATTCAAACCGCAAAAATCGAACCGTTTCTAAAAACCAAACCGAAAACTCAATGGAACCGAAAAAAATGTGGTTTGGACCGGTATGAAGAAATTTTGAAACCGAATTAATTTGGTCGTTTCGGTTTCAATTTCAAAAACCGAATTTGAAACCGACCCGAACCGTTATATATATATATATATATATATTAATTAAAAAAAAAGTTAAACCGAACCGTTTTTAACTTAATGAACAAAACCGAATTTAAAACCGAACCGAACCGAACCGTTTTTTAATTTAAAAAAATATAATATAGATTTTTAAAATACCAAAACCGAATTTAAAACCGAAGCGAACCAGATATATGCGATTCTGTTCGGTTTGAACCAATAAATTGGTTCGGTTCGGTTTCACATATTAGAAAATTTGGTTTGGTTCGGTTTGACCACCAAAGCGAACCGAACCGGACTGTTTCTGCGCTAGTTTCTTGTGATGTAAATCTTTTACAGCACTACAAAGCAGTAGTTTCTTTTTTCTTGTCAACAACTGAAAACATCTTTTGTATTCCCTGTAACATGAGATCCTTTTGTACACCTTGGATATTTTCATTCTATCAATGAAATTGTTTCTTATCCAAAAAAAAAAAAAAAAAATTTGATTTATTAGTTATTTTTGTGGTTTCCTTGGATCAAGGGCCTATTTGAAATTGGGTTAGCTCGGTATGGTTTGTATTTCCTTGTCCCTATAACGTGAGATCCTTTTGTACATCTGGATTTATTATGCCTTCATGTAAAACTGCTGTTAAGGAGTGTAAAAAACTTTATTTAGAGGAGAAGGACGAATTGAAAAGAATGTTAGTAGAAAATGGGGGAAGAGTTTGTTTAGAAATGGAAATTTGGACGACAATCCATAAGGTGAATGTGAATAATGTGGTCTTTATTGTGCAGTTCACTGATGATAATTGGAAATTATGAAAAAGGATTTTGAATGTTTCTTTGATTCCAAGTGCCGTAGAAGATACCATTGATGGGAATACCATGGATCATAAAAAAGATACCATTGAAGGCTATACCATTGAAGGAGATATAGTTGGACAAATGATTGAAACATGTCTATTGGATTGGGGAATTGAGAAGGTATTTACCATGACTAATACTATAGATAATGCAAACTATAATAATAGAGCTCTTGCATACTTGGTAGAGATAATTAGAAAATTGGAGTGAGATTGTATTGCTTGATTGAGCAAGATAACAAGAATAATTAGAGGTGGGTTGTAATAGTGATGAACTTTTCCACTTTCACCACTCTTACAAGATTCTTTCCTTTTCTGTTTTTACTATTTTATATGTTTTTTTCTTTTCACTATCTTATATATTGTTATTATAGATGAGGTTGGTCAAGAAAATTGTATTGAGCTTCTTTGTGTAACTCCCAAATTTCTTGTCCTCCCAAGTCAACTCTCATAGCATACAACATCCATATATAAATTACTTTTTGTTTCTTAATAATTTCAAACTGATCTTTTTGTTTCTTAATAATTTCAAACTGATCTTTTTGTTTCTTATATATTTATTGTTTTACATAAGTAGAAACATTTAAACCCCCATTGACCAAAAAGAGAGAAAGAGAATTAAACAGATATATACTATACTACACATACAATAACATAATAAATATGAACCTAATTTGTGTAAGGCCGATGGAGCTAATTGTATGTTGGGATTTCAATTGCATAGCATAGACTTGGAGGCGTATAATTCTAAAGCAGCAACACCAACCAAAGCAAAGAAAATGGTGTACACATAAATTTTCCTCTCTCCTCTCCTTCTAAATGCTGAATTTGAGTTTATTATGGGTATGAGTTCCTCCTCTAAGTGGAATCCATTGTTGGATTGATCATCACCTGCCTCCATTATTGATTGATCTATATTGTTGTCAGCAGTTTCTCTTTTGATTGTCCAGATTTGTCGATGAAGTTGTGCATGTGTTTGGAGAATGAGATTGAGCTGGTGCTCTGTTCGGTAGAGCATGAGCGCTGCATCAACAAAAAGGAACATGTAAACGAGGCTGCATAAACAGCTTAGAGTAAGAATCACCCAAAAGTTGCCATTGTTGCAACTGAGGGAGGAAGGAGCATTAGTTTTCTGGGAGATGATGAAGAAGAAGACACGTTCCCAAACGAAATAAGCCGCAATGACGGTGTGTAATTTGGTGTCGTAGTAAGTCATTCTTGCCTCTTGCTTCTCACTCATCTCTTTTAATTCTTCCATTCTCTTCTCCAAGTACTCTTGACCTTTAACAAATTCCATTATTCTTCTTGCAACAGGAGATTTCTAAGTTGGTCAATCCATAGACAAAGAACCCTTATATATATTATGTGTAGATGTGGGCTTAAATCACCCTTGTACTTGTATAGATTTCCTCCAGTTATTTCTGTAATATTCCAATGATAGGTGCATTAATTCTTTTTAAATAATCTTTTGTTTATATCATCACAATGACATTTTGCCACTTTTAATTTGATTTGCAATTTGGAGATTGGATTATTTTATTGAGATAATTAATTTGATTTCTGGATGGAAGATTTAAAATATTTTGGAAAAGTTGTGAGTTATTAAATTTGAATTTATTCGGGAAGAGATTTTATTGGGTTTTATTTGGTTTTGTTTTTATTTGGATGAGATTTAAGGATAGATTTTGGATTTACACAAAACCCTTATCACTTAGTTTTCGACTTTTCGGAAATATATTAGCTGATGAATTAGTAGTTGTTCTTGTTTCTTTAGTACCTTTAGTAGTTCCTATACCAGTTAATATTCCTTGGATTATTTACAAGTGGTATTCAAGCCCTTATTTTTGCAATTTTAGCTGTAGCTTATATAGGCGAATCTATGGAGGGTCATCATTGATTAGTTTTCTAATTTATTTATTTTATTATTATTTTTTTTAAGCTTAGATCAAGGCAATGTATACATGGCTCGAGAATAAAAGAATGTGGAATTTGGAATTTAGACGGGAAAAGGAAAGTGGTCTTAAATATCATATATTTTTATAGGTAGAGGGAAAAAAAAAAAAAAGAGAGAAGGAAAAGTAAAACTCCCTCTCTTCTTCGACATATATTTTTACAGTTGCAATAGTTCAATAGCACCCAAACCAAATGTTTGCCAACGTGTAGCCTACAAGCACGATAGCAAAATTGATGTCTGCTATTAAAAGAAGCAATAAACATGATAATATATTTTATTAAATAACATTATTCTTTTAACTCAAAGGTTATGGAACCTTAACTTCAGATCTGGGATGCCAAAACTCTTTAATCTGAACTAAACTTTACAAATGTGTTCTTTCTTCCTAAAACTATATTATAATTACAATTTTACTCTTATAAAAGTCCTAATTTAGATTTTCTATGTCAAATGAGTTTATCTTAACGATAATTGATATGCACATTTCCTTCAAAGATTCAATCCTCATCTTCATAATTATTGTACTCAATAATAAAAAATATAAAAAAAGAATTATAAATAATTGATATAATAGAGGCATCATTCATTTGGGAATCCAAACAGGCAATGAAGATGAAAGTTCAAAGGTCATCCATTGAAATGGACGTCATTTTCCTATACGATTTTTTTATATTATGATTATGTATTTTTTTTTTTTTTCAATTTCAATACAAATGGCCCAAGTGGGAATGGGCTAGTAAGTTAATATTTTATAATTGAATATTCTATTGAATGTGATATCTTAGTGGTTAATATATCTCTATCCAACACCTCATTTTACTCTCCCCTTCCCTCAAAAGCAAAAAGAGAAAATATAGAAAAAAGAAAAAGAACATACATGGAGAATATGTGGTAACCTGCCATTTTAAAAAAACGAAATTTAAATTATATATATATATATATAGAAAAAGAATTTTTTTTAATGTTTATATATAAAGATAGATTATTATTTATAATTGGATACTTTTCTATATTTGACTTTTAAATCCGCCGAGTAAGCAGGGCATTACATTCTGTACCCACATTGGGCCAATGTGGTATAGAGTATGCTATGTGGATCCATAGACTTAGACTATATTTTTATTAGGACTTTTCACTTCCTATCCAACGACTCATTTTACTCTTCCCTCCCCTCAAAAGCAAAAAAGAAAAATATTTATGTTGAGTGGTCACTAAAGCAAGGTATTTGGTGTAGTACTGTCAAAAGAAGACAAGGGAGGATATATTTTTTGAAAAATCTAGAAAAAGACATCCGCATCATATTTCTTGTTATTGTTTTTAAATAACTTTATTCGGGTTCACAACTATGGCCAGAAAAGTATAGCCAGGAAGTTTCTTGTTATTGTTTTTAAATAACTTTAATAATGCGGGGATGTAATAGTTGGCCATAGTGATGATGATGAAAAACTGAAAATTATCTTTGGGGGCGGGGGGCAAGGAAGTAGTAATGGGGAACTAAGCCAAGAGATATTGATAATATAGTTGGGAATAGTCGGGAGATAATATAGTGGAAGGTTTTGGTTATTGTTTTTAAATAACTCTAAGCAATTGATATTAGATACATGTTAGGAACTTCATGGAAACTTCGACTCTTCACCCCCCAAAAAAAACAAGTTATTGGATTTAGTCTTTATAAGTGCAATTTGCAAATTCAATAACAATTTTATTAAATAAATGTCGAATAACATCTTTACTGATAATAGAATATGTTTAACTTTACAAAATGCGAGTAAATTAATGAGTAATAATAGTTATAATAACTAAATTATTACAAAACGGGTCAAAATCTGGCCCAAAAATGTTTTGGAACTACACGAACCAACCTGAACCGGACCCAAACCGCCCGAATCAGACCTCCAGACCTTCAAAAGATGCTGAATCGGATCAAGGGTGGCTGAACCGGACCGAAATCCTTGAAAATCGATCGAACCAGACCTCCCCCACATGAATCGGCTCATGAACGCGCACGTTTTTGGGCAAGGAAGAACAACGTCACGACACTTCATCCTAGTGTTGCAATGCCTCGGGCTCCAAGATGAACAATGTCAGGATGCTCTCTAAATAGCATCGTGACACTGTGAGGGCAGTAATTCC
Source organism: Benincasa hispida (assembly GCF_027475165.1). Taxonomy (NCBI): domain Eukaryota; kingdom Viridiplantae; phylum Streptophyta; class Magnoliopsida; order Cucurbitales; family Cucurbitaceae; genus Benincasa; species Benincasa hispida. The sequence continues at coordinate 24,578,815 of NC_143489.1, read as the reverse complement.
ATCCAAAATTCTGCTACAAACCTTGCTTGCTTCAAGCTTCAATTACAACCTAATTTCGACTCTATTGACTCCAAATAAATTACAAATTCTAGAGCACACATATAAGCTCATCAAACAAGAGACAATTACAAATTAACTTAGGAGTAAAAAAGAAATCTAATGCCAAAGTTGATTAAAGCTCCATATCAGTCCCAAACATGCAATCATATAAATTCACCCACCAAACTCAAATTAACGTTAATTAAGTGCTTAAATCATACTCTGATATCAATTGATAAAAGGTAGAAGGACCGATTTCATCAACAACTCTTGTTGATGGACCTGCTCGATCAACAACTCTTGTTGATTTATCTATAGTCTCTCTGGACAACTATAGTAGGGAGTTTGTTGGGTTGTATGTCCTAAAACTCGCAGTTTGTAAAGTTAAACATATTATATTTATTTAATAAAGTTGTTATTGAATTTGTTGAGCCAACCCTCACCTATGCAAATCTAAGGATAATCTCGAATAAATAGGAGTTCATAGTTATCTCAGGGTTAAGATCGTGTTACCTAGGTCATCTATGCGAAATAGTCAATCTTAAACAGTAAACAACGTTATAAAGTAAGAGTGACTTATTTCTTGGTCCGATCTTATGCAAACTCATTGCATAGGACGCCCCCACTCCTCATGTCAGTGTATGAACGAATCAGGATCACTTCGTTTGTAGCACTTTACAACAAATTGTAACAACTACAGAGCGGGCCACATTCAATAGTGTTATAGAATAAGATACCCAACCTTATTCATATAGTATAGACCGTTTTGGCTATTTACTCGAACTTGATCCATCTTTATGTCTCCACATAAAATTCAAGTATTCATATATATCCATGGATCTTAGTTTATTGGATTTAGTCTTTACGAGTGTGATTTACGAATTCAATGACAACTTTATTGAATAAATGTCAAATAACATCTTTATTGAAAAATAGAATATGTTAACTTTACAAACTGCGAGTTTTAAGAAATACAACCCAAAGAACTCTCACTTGAACTAAAACTCCAGTAGATATTTATATACAAATATATACAATGTTGAGTTCATGAGAGAATAAATACGATAAACTAGGGCATTAGATACCCATTATTTCTCCCACTTGCCCTAGTTCTAAATATCTCGTAGACCTAGTCCCACTATGTAAACCACGAACCGTAGTTTCTCTACTTAAGTGTGATAATTAGTAAGTAATCAACATGTTATTCAAGATTAAGAAAAAGCTGAAAATATATTGGTAGGAAAAGCTTGTTGAGGGAAAAGAAGGGAAAATGTTCAAGGTATTGAGACCTTTAGCAAGGGAAAAGTTGGCTAAGTATGGAAGCCAAGATGGGCCTTACGTTGGGAGAGTTAATGCGTAGGTGCGTAAGGCCTTGTGGGAGGAAGCCATGCTCCATGGAGGTTAATAGAGTGCATGATAGGCATGAAGGAATATGATGATTTTTAGACTATGAAGGAAGATGATGATTTTTAGACTAAGTGTTTGGCCTTAGTAAGTGAAAATTTGCCTAAATGAAGAATTATGGGATGCGTTGACCTATGAAGTGTTGGGTGTGTAGCAACCAAGATTTTTAGAGGTTAGTTGAGGCCAAGATGGACGTGAGACCATGAAGCTAAGTGATTTCCATGCGTTAGCATAGGCAATGCGTTGGTCAAAGCCCCTGGGAGGTTAGATGGGCAAGGGTGTGCGTGCGAGAGCAAGAGAGCCTTAGGCATTGGGCGCATCGAGTGTGCGATGATGAGCATGGGAATAGGATGCGCGAGGTGAGACACTGTCAAGTGAGGTTGCGCCAAGGATGGGTGTACGCGTGTTGGCAAGTGGTGCACGGCTAAGCATGACACAAAACGATGGGATGTTGCGCTCGACAAAGCAAGGTATGGGAGTGGTGTGACTGAGCGTTGGCTTGAAGGTGCTGTCTAGGCATTGGCATGATGTTGGAGGTGTTGGCTAGTTGATGTGCAATGGCCAAGAGCTTGCCATGCGTTGGTGATGGTCATGCGATGATCAAAGCCTTAAGAGGTTAGTGAGTAAGGTGGTGCGTGCAGTAAGGTAATGCCTTAGGTAATGGGCACGATGAGGCTTTAGCTAAAAGAATAGTGTGAGCAAGGGGAAGCCAAGGTCTTGGTCTTGAAGAAAGATGATGGATAAGGTATGTGTTGGTCTAGAAGTGTACTACCACAAGAGATATGCATTGGCTCAAGGTAAGCTATGCGTTGAAGGATGCTGATGACAAAGGCAATGCTTTGAGAATTTAAGGGAAGCTTCCAGCTTAATCACTGGTTAAGGTGGCCAACTGTTGAGATGAGATGAATTAAATTCCATTTAAAGGTGGAGGTGGCAGCCTAAGACTTAAGTTGAGCATGCAAAACTTTATTATAAATAGGAATGGTTGAATTTAGAAGGATTTTTGGGCATTCTACTCGTGCAAATGAAGTGATTCCAAAGCCATCGGAAAGCTGAGTAAGTCTAGTTGATGAGGTAGGACTTTACGAAGGAAATCCCAAAGGAATTGAGCTGGAGATTGAAGAATTTGCAAGAAGATCGAACTCTCGGGTAAGTCTGGGCCAGTCTTCATTTACTCCAAGCATGAGCTGCATCTCATGCAGTCATTCTTATTGCATGATAGACTGCAATATATTGAAGAGATTGGGTGAATTTAAAAAAGTGCAACTGATGCTATATTTTATGAGGTGGAATTATGGATGAAATGCGATGATGAAAATGCATTGAGCACTCAAGTTTTCTCAGTGGAATCCAAGTGCAAACCCCACTGAGTTTCCTGGTAAGTCCAGGGTCGAACTCAGGGACTTGGGAAACAATATGCGGTGGTAATTTTTAGAAGACTTTGCAGTAACCAGATAAATCAATAGTTGTTGGTATTGTTGTTTGCGGTAATAAAAATAAACAAATGCGGCGGAGTTTCTAAAAGAGTTGATAAACGGGAGATGCGATGAGTATGCGGTGAACGGGTTGAGAAGGGTTCGGCTAACACTTCCTAGGATGCGTTAATGCTAAGCAACCATGCAACACACTTACAATAGTAAACCATTTCTCGATGTGAATGCTACGGCTTCTAAGGCTAGAACGCATGTGATATATGCGATGAGTCTATAGGACCTACACATAAGGCTCTATTCTTATTTATGAGATGAAAAAATGACACACACAAATAAGGCAACCACATAATATCATAACTGATCTCTAGGGGGCATGCGATGCGTGTTGACAAACAGAGCTTATCTGTAAGTCCTTTTCTCTTGTTTATGTAGATCTAATCTTACTCTCTCAAGTCTAGATTCTAACCTAGCTTTCTCGAGTCTTTAGGTTCTTTCTTTAGACTCTCTCTCGAGTAGCTCTAAAGGGATGTTGAGCACAACGTAAAATAAGATAATTGCAAGCAATAAAGATCCTAGGTCATGTTAGCTTAGTTCTTCTCAACCCATTCGACAAGTTTAGCTACTCATGCATGCTAAGAGAGTGAATAGATGTAGAATAAGAACTTCCATTGTATAAATATAAAGTTGAAGTACAAAATATCAATGCAAGAAGAGAATAAAGAGCTTAGTAGCAATCTCTTGCCTCCCAGGCTTTTACACTGTCTTTTCTACTTTTGTTGAAAAGATAATCTCGCTCTCGCGAGAGTCGGCCCGCTATCTACTTTCTACACCTTCGGGATTTCTCTCGAGCTGCCCTGAGCGATCTTCCGACGTTTCTACTCTTCTTTCGCTCCGCCTTAAAAAAAAAAGAAAACTATGAACACGACTGAGCTATGAACTACTGATCTGGCTGAACCGAACCCCTTTTTTGAAGGATGCCTTTGGTATTTATAGAGTTTCAGGGTGAAGAGCAACTTCTCTCTTATGATTGCACAGATGGGATGACTTTAATTCCCTGACTGATGCGCCAAATATTTATCATCGAAAAGCTGAATGTACTTGTTATCATTAGCAGTTGTCAACTTAATTCGGATTCGATTGTCATCAGCTTTCTGTCTCATCGTGATTACTTATGCCTTTCACCCAGTTGCGCCCACCAAGTTGTGCCGGCTCTATGCGGCAATCCTTCTTGAGCAGATGTTCGTGAACACAAATCACCGCAAAGCCTTGTGGTAATGCTGTGCTCGACTGTTGATTTTTTGTGATCGCTCTTTTCACCTTGCGTCAACGCATATTCTGCATAAAAAAAAAAAAACAAAAATCAACTGTTTCTATGCGATGAATGCATGCGACCGCAATGTTATAAACTTAATTCTTTTGGATGCAATCAAACATATTTTATTAACGAAAACGTGCATTTCCTTTATAACTTAGCAATGCAATAACGTGCATTTCTGCCCGTTATCATACCCCAAATTTAAACAATACTTGTCCTTAAGCATAAGCTAAAGATTTTCTTTATTTCGAAAGTCGACCACAAATTTCTTTTCCTAGATTTCTCAAGGATACTTCATTCAAATCTTATACACCAAAATTTCCTTAAGTCTTATTCAAATCTCCTCTTAAAATATTTCTAATACTTAGGGATCGTAAGCTTAACCTTCAAAAGGACTTTACTAAATTCTGGGACATCGCATGATTTATTTCAACAAGAAAAATTTTCCACCGGGGTGTCAAATGATTTTTATCCTTGCATATTTCTTGACATTATTATTTTTTTCTGACCTTGCGCTGATCCAAGTGCCTTGCCTTCGTTTTGGCTTGCCCCCACGTGTGTCATGCGGACATCTAACTATGAGCAATGCGCTCTTTCTCAGACTAAACTCATACCTACTTGGCAGCGGAGTTGAAGTCATTTATTTATGCGTTGATCCTGGCGACTTACTTTTGTTTTGGCTTGCCCCCACGTGTGTCATGCGAACATCCAACTATGGGTAAGTGTCTTTCACAACTTAACTCTTATCAACATGGGTTTCCCATTGCGTTGACAGTGGAGTTGTTATTCTCAATATTTTTCTCTTTTCTTCTTCTATATATATATATATATATATATATTCAAAATAGCAAGGTCAAAAACAAATCCCTCACCCCTAAATTTAAAATGTGGCAATGTCCCCATTGCCAAAAGATTGAAAGAAGTCATGCGATGTTCTTAACAAGCCATGTAAAGGGAGTTTGAAAGAAAGCTAGCAGATCACTAAATTCTAGAAATATTTCATGAGGTGACTATCTTAAAATTAAGTTGACTCTAGTGTATACGAAAAAAATAGAAGCATGTGTCTCATCATTGAAATCATAATTGGCAAATAACTCATGCGACGACTCACTAAATTTATCACTGTTAAATGATTGCGGTAAACAAAGAGGATGCGATGATAAAACTTTCAAAATCAAAATGTGATGCGGTTGTGCAAAATTGGGATCAAGTCAAGGAAGAATACAACCCCCAAATCTGCACTGTCACCTGCATTGTTTGTTGATGCATCCTTCTTTGCGGTAATCTATCTTCTTTGGATTGCAGTGACAAAGTAAGATAAGTTGCTTTTTTGTGTAACACCTCTGCAATCCTGTGCCTTGATCGTTGCAAGAAAAGCAGTGAGGGGGTCAAATAATTTTAAACAAAATAAAATCTCCCCCCTCCCCCTTTTATAGAATAGATAAAATTCTGGGAAGATATAGTGGAATGAAAATTCTGAGTAGTAGAGAAAAGTTGAAGATTCCATGATTCCAAAACTTGCGTCCTTGATGAATTTCGATCATCTGATAACGTAGGGACCACCTACTTCTTTCTTTATTCAAAATTTCTCAGTTCCACGGAGTCGACTTGGCAATGCCAGCCTTCTCCGTGCTACGCTTTTACTCGCTGCCTATTAACCTTGAATATGTTGGTTCCATCATCATTTGATAATTCAACCGCGCCATGTGAAAATACCTCTCTAATTATGAATGGTCCAGACCAACGTGACTTTAGTTTCCCAGGGAAGAGCCGTAGTCGTGAGTTGAATAGTAAGACCCTCTGCTCGACTTAGAGGTTCTTGCCGTATATATGTTTTCGTGCCAACATTTTGTACGCTCCTTGTAAATATTTGCATTCTTATATGCGTTGATTCTCCATTCCTTCAGCTCGACCAATTGAAGTTTTCTCGCTTCTCCTGCTTTCCTCAAGTCAAAATTCAGCTTCTTCACGGCCCATAATGCCTTGTATTCCAGCTCCAAAGGCAAATGAAACGCCTTACTAAATACCAACGCATATGGGGACATACCTATGGGTGTTTTAAATGCAGTTCGGTATGCCCACAATGCATCGTTGAATTTTGCTGCCCAATTTTTTCGCGAAGGCCTTACCACCTTCTTAAGTATCAGTTTGATCTCCCGATTGGGCACCTCGGCCTGACCATTCATCTGCGGGTGGTATGCGGTGGCCATTTTGTGAAGAATGTTATATTTACGCAACAGCTCCTTGATAGTATGATTGACAAAGTGGGACCCTTCATCACTTATTATGGCACGTGGGGTGGCAAAACGAGTGAAAATGTTTTGCTTCAGGAATTGAAAAACTACCACCGCATCGCTTGCGACATATGCCATTGCCTCTACCACTTGGATACATAGTCAACGGCTAACAAAATATAATTTTTACCATTCGAAGGAGGGAATGGTCCCATGAAGTCGATACTCCATACGTCAAACAACTCAAGCTCCAAGATGATGTTCATCGGCATTGCATGTTTCCATGAAATTTTACCTGTGCGTTGGCACCAATCACAGTTCACCACGTAGTTAGCTGCATCTTTAAACATTGTTGGCCAAAAGAATCCACTCCATAAAACCTTAGCTGCAGTGCACTGTCCTCCAAAGTACCCACCATATGGTGAGTCGTGACATTGCGATAATATGTGTTGTTGAGCAGTATTTGGTATGCATAGTAACAGAATTTGGTCTGCCCCCCTTTTGTATAGATTCGACTCATCCCAGAAATATGATCTGCATTCGTGCTTGAGCCTCCTGTTCTGGTGGTCAGTATATTCCTCTAGAAATTGCTCGCAAACCAGATAGTTGACTATGTTAGCATACCATGGCAATTCTTCAATATAGAACAACTACTCACCTGGGAACACCGCACTCACTTCTGACTCATTGCGATCAACCTCAGGGTTTTCCAATCTGGACAAGTGATCCGCAACTTGGTTCTCCGTCCCCTTTCGATCAATTATTTCTATGTAAAATTCTTGGAGAAGGAGAACTCATCTGATCAACCTCGGCTTCACATCCTTCTTTGTCATTAAATACTTTATTGCGGAATGATCAGTGTGGATGAGTACCTTTGTTCCCAGCAGATATGCTCTAAATTTTTCCAATGCAAAAATTACCACAAGTAGCTCTTTCTTTGTGGTGGGAGCTACTTGTGGTGGTGTAATTGGTCTGAGCAGGATTCAACGTCTTAGTCACATATGCGATGGGATGTAAGATTGTTTTTCTCTTCTGTGCCAAAGTTACTCCCATCGCATACCCACTTGCATCACACATTAATTCAAAAGGAAGTGTCCAATCTGGTACAATTAACACGGGTGCGGTAGTCAGTGCATTCTTTAAAATCCTGAATGCGTTGAGGCAATTGTTGTCAAAATCAAATTTTCTATCAGCCTCCATCAACGCACTCATCGGTCGTGCTATGTTCGAAAAGTCCTTGACAAAGCATCTATAGAATCCAACATGCCCCAAGAAACTTTGTATAGACTTCACGCTTGTTGCAGGTGGAAGTTTTTCAATTGCTTCTATTTTTGCTTTATCCACCTCCACCTCGTTCCGAGAAACCTTGTGCCTTAACACGATGCCCTCCTTCACCATAAAATGACATTTTTTCTAGTTAAGCACGAGATTCGTCTCCTCGCATATTTTCAGTATTTTCTCTAGGTTGGCCAGACATATTTCATAGGTGTGCCCATAGACAGAGAATTCGTCCATGAAGATTTCAACAGAGTCCTTAAGATAACCTGAAAAGATGGCCATCATGCACCTTTGGAATGTGATCGGCACGTTGCAGAGGCTGAACAACATGTGGCGAAAAGCAAAGGTCACATATGGGCAGGTGAATGTGGTCTTGTCCTGATCTTCTGGAGCAATCATAATCCGGTTATACCCGACATAGCCATCAAGAAAGCAGTAAAAATCATTTCAGGCTAGAAAATCTAGAATTTGGTCAATAAATGGTAGAGGGAAATGATCTTTCTTAGTGGCTGCATTCAACTTGCGGTAGTCCATGTAAATACGCCACCCGGTGACGGTCCTTTGCGGTATTAGCTCATTATTTTCCTTCGGGACTACCATCATACCACCCTTTTTTGGCACACACTGCACGGGGCTAACTCACGTGCTATCTACTATCAGATAAATAATGCCCGCATCCAACCATTTAATGATCTTCTTTTTAATGACCTCTTTCATCGCAGGGTTGAGTCTGTGTTGATATTCGATCGTTGCTTTGTGGTATTCTTCGAGACGAATTCGATGCATACAGTACACTGGGCTAATTCCTCGAATGTCGGCGAGTGTCCAGCCAATTGCTCGTACATGTTTCCTCAAAATGCTCATCAGCGCATTCTCCTGATCTTCATTAAGTTTCGAGGAAATAATTATTGGCAGCTTCTTATTCTACTTCAAAAATGTGTACTTTAAGTGGTTCGGCAGGGTCTTCAATTCCATTATTGGTGGTTCTACTAAGGACGGTTACGTTGTTTTTCTTTCTTCTTTTTCTGTTGGCTCTTCTTCTTGGGTTGCGATCATCTCTTCTTCCTTGCTTGTTTTTTTTATGATCGCATTACATGTCACAATGGATGCGCTTGCATCCTCTTCTTCATTCTCTTCGTCAAGCTTTTCTTCTTTAGTCACATTCTGATCGTCGTCTGATTCATGCAGGTCTTCTTCGTCAGGAAACTTCATGGCACGGATGATGTTGAACTTGAGCTTCTATCCATTTATGCTCAAAGTGATCTCCCCTTTATGCACATCAATCTGGGCACGACCTGGTGATAAAAATGGTCGCCTAGGATGATGGGCACATCTTTGTCGGCTTCGTAATCCAAGATGATGAGTCGGCTGGTAGGATAAATTTGTCGATGATGATCAGCATGTCCTTCACCTTTGCCTCTGGATGCACTAGAGATCTATCTGCAAGTTGGAGAGTCACATTCGTGGGCGCAAATTTCCTTACATTCAGCTGCTTAAAGATCGACAGAGGCATCAAGTTGATGCTAGCTCCAAGGTCACACAAGGCTTGCCCGATGTATAGTCCTCCAATGGAGCAGGGTATAGTAAAGCTCCTAGGATCGCTCGTCTTCGGTGGAATTATTGATTTCGAACTCTGTGTTAAAGCCACCGTGGCAAACTTACCAGTTCCCCTCTTCTTGGTTACCATTTCCTTCAGAAACTTCGTGTATGCAAGCATCTCCTCAATCGCTTCACTGAATGGAATATTAATATGTAATTATTTTAACATAGACAGGAAGCGTTGGTATTGTACCTCGTAATTCTTTTTCTTTCTGAGTCTCTACGGGAAAGGGGGTAACTTCTGGCTCTATTACTTTCTTTTTCTCCTTCTTCTTCTTGTGTCACCATAATTTCAGGTTCTGGCACAATGGGAGCATTCCAACTAAGCTCATTTCTTTCTCCCTCCATAGTTTTTCCACTCCACAATGTCATGACTTGACATTGCTCTTTACCTGATCCCTCCGGGTTGCGTGAGAGTTCTGTTGAACTCGGCAGAGCCCCTTGCGGTCTATTCTTTAGCTCACTTGCAATCTGGCCTATCTGTAATTCTAGATTGCGGATGGAAGTAGCTAACTTTGAAGCACAATTTCGTTTTTCTCTATATACTGCTTCAATAGACTTTCCAAGGAGGATTATTGTGACATTTGTGAGCTACTGGCTTGATTGCTTGTTTGACTGTTATTGCGCGGAAATAATCCAGGTGGCCCTTCTTTCTACGCCACAAATTGGAAATTCTGCTGTTGATTCTTCCAAGCAAAATTGGGGTGGTTTCTCCACCCGGGGTTGTAGGTATTAGAAAATGGATTATTTTTCACAAAGTAAATAGACTGTGAATTCTGTGGGCGTTCTTCCATTGCATGTCCATCACTGCAAGTCGCACACCTTGCGGTATTTTAATTAATTGCATTGACTTGCCCATTTTGCGATGTTGGGCTACTGATCGTAATTCCCTGAATTAGTTCATCATTGCGGTCATCTGATTCTGTAATGAGGTAATAGCACCATTACTTGCGTCGTTATCCTTTATTCTCAATATCTGATCACTCTCTCTCCAATCCTCGTGGTTTTTAGAGATGCAATCCAAGATGTTCTTAGCCTCATCATACGTTTTGTCTAGCAGACCACCAGCGGCTGCCGCATTGGCAACGGTTTACGAAGCGGGATTCACACCGTGATAAAAGATTTCCATCTGAAGGCAATTTGGTAATCCATTATGTGGACAATCCTTGACCAACCTCTTAAACTTCGCCCAGGCATCACTGAGCGATTCGTTCATGTCTTGTTCAAAATTGATGATTATTTCCTTCGTCTAGCATTCTCGGTAGGTGGAAAATATTTCTTCATAAATTTCGCTATGATCTGTTCCATGAAGTGATCTCTCTCGACTCGAGGGAATACGCCCATTTTCTTGCCTGATCACACAGAGAAAATGGAAATAGAGTTAATCGAATTCTTCGGCAGAGATGTTCGGGAGCACAAAAGTATTGCAGATTTCTATAAAGCTACGGAGGTGGGCGTGCGGGTCCTCGCCACACTGTCCTCTGAATTGTCCTACAGTTTAGATCATCTGCAGCATCACCTACTTCATTTCGAATTGGCTTCCATTGAGGGCAGGCCTCATGATTAACGGAGAGAAATCATAGAGGTTGGGCAATGCATAATCCCTGATGGGCTTATTACGATCGTTTGCCAGCAGGATTGGATTCGCCATGACGTTGTTGTCTTTTGGTGCTCCGTTTTCAGGCTACTCCGCCATATCTTCTTTATCTGACTGTTGTGGTGGCGGCTGTTTCTTAGTCTCCGTCTGAACGTTCTCTCAATCTTCGGGTTGTAATTCACCAGAGATTGTGAGTCTACAAAGAAATCAGAAAAATCATTGTTAGCACACTGTTTTATCGAAGTCCTTGGCAACGGTGCCAAAAACTTGATGACGGGAAATTAGACATCAATTACTCGACAACTAAAATCCCTTAGACACAATTGCGATGCATGTTCTTAAGGTATGCGTTGATTGTCATGCGTTGGAATGACTATGCGTTAACAAATGTATGCGATGACCATGCGTCCTATCATAAGTTTTCTTGCGCTCACGCCAAGTATAACGCGAACGCAAGTTTCTCGGGTGATCCGAGGTCGAACTCAAGGATTTGTAACTATATGAATGCGGTGATGTGCATGCGGCGGTTGAATAAAAGAATGGATGGGAGGTTTCTATGCTAACACTACTCCTACTCCTAACTAACAAACAACGCAATGAGAATATGACTGAGAGGTAGAAACATGAAAACTCTTGACATGAAACAAATGGATGGAAAAATAGATAAAATATGGAGATGTTTTCATTGCAACCCTTAAGAGTGACTACAATGGCATCCTTAGTCAACGCAAGCTATACGGTCATGCCATACACACTAAAAGCCTAAAATATGCATAAGTGTCAAGATGACTACATACAACCACCATATCCTACTTCTTGGACGTAGCCATTGTCCTCTTTGTAGGGTGGATACGCTGTGTAATAACAAACGAAGCTTATTCCTAAGTCTCCATTCTTGCTTATGTGTTCCAATCCGCTCTCTTGAGTCTTAGATTTGGGTTTTATACTACTCTCTCAAGTATGCCTAAATGATGATTGATGCGCTCATAAGACAAGGTAATCGCATACACTTGGCTGACATAAGATTATTCCTATCTCTAGTGAACAATAACTTATATTGCTTAATGCGACCAACCACTTACTCTTCCGGGCAGTTAGTTGTTGCTGACTTTACTCATAGACAAGCATCGTGTTAGCCTATAGACAGGCGTTACTACAGCTTCACACTAAGCAAATAAGGTTTTCTCACACACTCATGCAACACACATCTCTCGGTGGTTTGTTACATGCTTCATATCTCTAATCCATATGACTAAGTATGCGAAACTCTAGCAATCTCACTAACTGACGCAATGAAAATTAAGGATATTAAGTAGGGAAAGATGGAGATGGAATCGAAGGACACACAAAAATGCATTGAATAATGTATTAATTCCTTAATCACAAAATTTCATACAATACAATATAAGAAAAGAAAAGAAAATGAAATGATCGGCTGGATGCAGTGACTTGCTTCCAGCGGATGTGCGTCAAGGCTGCCGGTGGTGCCATGGATGGGCAGTGGAGCTAACTCTCTTGAGATCTAGCTCCGGTCGAAGGCTTCGGTCCTCATTCGGAATGGATGAAGGAGGTGAAGAACTCTCAAGCATCTTCTCACGCATTTGTCTGGATCACAGAAAAAACCCTAGGTTGCAGGGGTAATCCCTGGACAAGTTAGAATTCTGCTTATCGGCTTCTATTTATAGAGTTTGAATCACCGACAGCATTAATGGACTGCTCTGATTCTGGCATTTGTGGCGCGTTTAGTCTTTTCTGAATCTCTGCTACTAACGGCGTGGTAGGTGAAATGTCAACATCATCTTTTGATTTTCTTGAGGTAAATGCGTTGATGTGTTCATTCCACCAACCGTGCGTTGATCCCTTTATTATGCGTTATCGTGTAACTGCAATCATTCAGTGACCGCATTTGCTTAATACCGCAACTTCGACACGATGACCGCAATCGCTTGACGAGCACAACTCCTATGCGATGGACGCATACGGCTGATTATCGCAACACCCATGCGTTGATCGAACGCGTTCGCCTTTGTGATGGAGAGTTTCTCCGCATGCGGTCGTCTATGCGGTAGTCCGATTTCCGCGTTTGCGTCTACTTCTTACGTTAGCTACAAAAATAGCAAATTGAACGCATAATAACGCATAATAATGGATTAACCAAGATTCATCATGCTGAACGATGCAAACTCATTTTTTCATGAATTCCTAACATAATTGCTGTATATTCTGCTTAACAACCTTCATAATTCTAAGTAAAAGGCCTAAGATGACATGCAGAGTCATTGAAAATTTGAGTGTACTTGCTACAATGTGTCGTTAACGGCTTGTCAACTAAATTCGGATTTGACCGTCATCAACTTTCTGTCCCATCATGATTTATTAAGCTTTTACCTTGATGCGCCGTCTCTATGTGGTCACCTTCTTGAGTAGATCTTCGCGAATGCAAACGATTGCATAGCTTTGCGATCTCAATTTTCTAATGCACTCGGACGCTGAATTCCTTGGATCGCAATTCTGTTTTGCGCCAATGCATTTTCCTGCACAAAATATATAAATTTGCTGCTTTAATGCAATTGGTGCATGTGATCGCAATGTTCTCAACTTAATGCTTTTAGACCCGATTTTACATATTTTTACCGTCGCAATCCTACATTATTTTATATCTTTGTGTTGTAATAACGTGCATTTATGCCCGTTATTAATCGCTTACCCGAAACTACACGATCGCTTACCGGTTTCTATACAACCGCCTACCAAATGGTACACGATCGCTGAGTAACACTAGACGATCGCCCACATACACCCCACGATTGCTTACTTGGAACTACATGATTGTTTACAAAACATTACACGATCGCTTACCAATTTCTATACAACCGCCTACCAAATGCTATACAATCGCTTACCAAATGCTACACAATCACTGAGCTCTGCTACATGATTGTTGAGCTCTGCTACACTATCGCTTAGTAGAAGTAGACGATGAAAGCACATAATTGGAGGCCTATCAAATATCCGAAATATGCCACCAGTCTCCACTTTTTTAACCCTCTTACTTGACACGAAAAAATGTCAAGTAAGAGCTTCTTATACTTGACACGTGAAACGTGTCAAGTAAGACCTTATATTACTTGACATGAAAATTGTGTCAAGTAAAGATTCGCGTGAAAATATCTGAAATATTCAGTCAATCTCCACTTTTTTGGTCCTTACTTGGCACCAAAAAAATGTGAAGTAAGAGCTTCTTATACTTGACACGTGAAATGTATCAAGTAAGACCTTATATTACTTGACACGAAAATTGTGTCAAGTAAAGGTTCGCGTGAAAATATCCAAAATATTCCGTCAATCTCCGCTTTTTTAACCCTTTTACTTGACTTTTTTTGTCCAAAATCATATTACTTGATGTTTTTTCCACAAAAACATCAAGTAATTAAAAACTACAAGTGTCAAGTAATGTAGATTTTGTAGTAGTGCAAGCCCATTGAAATCGACAGAAGAATCGAAGGGCTTATCGTCATTCAACATAGATGACCTGCTTTCACTTCCGCAAGAAGCTAAGACGACCCTCATTGAGGCATTGTGGACTTTAACACGTCTGGTGCACCAGCCTCCACAGCACGTGTGTTTGCCTCGTGTTGTACATCCATAGACTTCTCAAACGGGATCTGCTGTTAGGATCCAAGTTACACAATAGGCCTTTGTATATCTTCGGGTACATTCGAGAACAAAGAGTTGGTCGGATTCTCATCGATAATGGATCCGCTGTCAATATAATGCCTAAAGCAACTATAAAACAGTTAGGCATCCACATGGAAGAGTTTTCGAACAGCAAGTTGGTGATTCAAGGGTTCAATCAAGGCAGCCAAAGGACGATATACATGATACACTTAGAGCTCCTCATCAGTGACCTGAAGGCTGATGCATTGTTTCATGTCATATACTCAAAGACCAACTATAAGCTACTACTAAGGTGCCCTTGGATTTACGAGAATGGTGTGATTACGTTAAAACTGCATCAGTGTTTCATGTTCCACCAGGATGGGATTAAGAAAGTTAAAGCAGACTCTAATCCATTTTTTGAGACTGAATCTAACTTCACAGATGTGAAGTTTTACCTAAAGAGCAAGAATTCTGGGTAAAAATGCGCGCAGAGACCTCACTTGCAAAGAAAGCAGGTGGATCTCGGTCAAGGTCGCCGATAGACACAAATAAAGGAACGGGTAGCAAGCTACAAACCTCCAGCCTAAAAGAGAGTGGGACATCCCCCAGTGTTGGAGAGACACCCGTGGTGAGGGACGAAAAAGCCTTAAAGCCTCCAATTTTGCGCTATCCCCCAGTAAAGGTGAGTCACCTTTTACGAAATGCTCAAAAGGTTTGCAAGCTGGCAACATAGAAATTCTAAAAGAGAGTTTCATCACACCTCTCATGCTAATAACGAAGCAAGAAATCCACAACCTGGAGGCAGAAGTGACGAAGTTAAATCTGCCCAATAAGCGAACTAAAGACAGATTCGATCCCAAGGCTTACAAGCTGTTGGCGAAAAAGGGTTATGATTTTACAACTCACACTGAGTTCAAGAGCTTGAAGATTTATGAGCAACTCAGACTCTCTTCGACCCAAAAGAAGCTTTTGCAAGAGGGATACACTATACCTATGTCGAGGGCGAAACTTGGATATGAATCGTCAGAGCCAGTCTGCATAGCCAGAAATGTGAAGGGAAAAGTGGCCAACAACAATCATATCACTGCAGAAGAAGTCGATAATGCAAGGGAAAAAGGAGGGCAAAGATAAAATAGCCTCAGCCTTAACTATATTAGGCTGTCTACCGTGCATGCTTTAGTCTTTGAGAGATTGAGCATGATGGAAGCAGAAAGAGGAAGTCCGCATGCGATTCCCAGAGTTACTCGATGCTCAGCCTTTAGAAGGTTGACTCTATCTAGTGAAATAGAAGAGGAAATCGCCACTCAATCTCTAGTAGTGGCGCGACCTCCAGCCTTCGAGAGATTAGGCACAATTTTGAAGAAAAGTGAAGGAAAACCCTGCGCGGTCATTTTTGATCGTCTGAAGTGCGAGAAGATTGAAGAACACTGCAACAAACATGTCTCCAGTGAGATGAAGGGGAAGGAAAAAACCTGCAGTGACATCCTCAACAGGGCTATAAAAAGGAGAGGGCCAATACCCCGTGCATCAATCTGGCGATGCCTCGGCCTTAAAGATGCTTAGTTGTCTTCTTCTTTGAAGAACAGCAGCCCTTGCTCCGAACTTCTTCATGAACGACTCAAAATTCAAACTAACTTTGAAATTACAGACTCGATAGCAATTAATTATGCCTAAAGATGCAAGGGCCTTTACAATTAATTAGAAATGTAAATGAATTTAACAAATCGAGGTTTCATCCCAGAAAACTACATTAATCCACACATCCACAAACGATTTAGCAATTAAAATAGGAGTAGACATGCTGCACCTACCGATAATGTATATACAATTCTTTGCAACAATGAAATTGGAATATCAGAAACCTAGCTCTGATACCAATTGAAGGAACTCTTATACAAGAGTACCTATGAGTGGAAGTAGATCTTTTCAAATCATTGTGATAGAATTTTCACACATACATTCTAACATACAGATATGCATTAAAAAACTAAATGACTGGCATGCTTTAAAAGATACAAGAGATTGAGAGACTTACCAGTTGAAGACTTTCTTAAGAAATCTTGGTCTCACCGTGAACGAACTCCTCTCGCTCTTTCTCGTCTAACAAGCAATCGCTCAGCAACACCATGGTCGTCTACACGAACAGTAGTGCACAAACAACAGGCAACAGGGACGACACCACCATTCGGAGCTCTCAGTATTATTGGAATGAGAATCCAAAGGGTGGGCTTTGATGGAATTGGTAGAGGGGAGGAGGAAAGGCTATTGTGTACTACGATCAAGCAAGTGGGAGAAAGGAAAGACTCTCGTATAGTCAGGTACTTGATTTTTTAGTACGGGGTACACGATCGTGTAGTAAAATCTAAGCGATCGTCTATACGATCGTTTAGTTAAGCTCAAGCGTTAAACGACCGTTTAGGAAATCACAGACGATCATTTAGGAAAGTGCGGGTGAGCGATCGTTTAGTAAGTGGGCGCTATCATATAGGCTCTCAATACTAAGCGATAGAAGGCTAACACACTGTGAGCAATTATGCATGTCTCTAGCAAAATGAAAACAATTTTCATTTTATTCTTCAGTGACTAGAATTGAATTCAACTTCCTACTAATGCATAAATTTGGAGGAAACGACAACCAATTATCTCATAACCGTCTAATTAATATATTAATAAATATAATCATATTATATTCATAACCTATTGTTTGATATCATAATCAACTATAGTGTTTTCTCCTCTACTTGATATAAATCTTATTTATATCCAATTTCCTCTAAAATAATGTATCTCATACATTTAGTCAATCATATCATATATAATTAACCAGTCCAATTATATCATATACAATCGAACTCCCTTTTGTTAATTTGAACATTTCAAACTCACCCAAAAACTGATTCTCAACTTGTATCCAAGCTACCAAGGGGACCTTATGGACCTACGGCTCGAAGCTCCAATAGTATGTGAATAGCCGACTAAACTCTTTAGTCACGAGATCCACCATCCGCTAACTGCCAGACATTCCACTAAAGACCGACAACTGAACTCTTCTTACCACAGATATATTTCTGTGTCCATCGGATATAACCAATCATGAGTACGATAACCCTTCACCGATGCTCGTAAGTACAACTAGGCCAATTTACTGTTTTGCCCCTGTAGTTACATCTCACTCCTTAAGTACCATAAATCTCTCTAATGAACAATACAACATAGTCCAACTTTGTGTGAACATCTCTCGGGCCATGAGAAGGTGTGTGGCACCACATCGTTCAAGCCCTGGAATCAACCCTTAAGGAAGCTATCTATTTACTTACCCTTGCTTCGGGGAAGGAGTGAATTCTATCTTGTGTAGCTGAGTTCCCAGCTCCCAAATCAGACGAATCCTCAAAGTGGTAGGTTTGAGTTGGCAGCCTGGCCACTCGCACCCATGCAAATCAAAGGACTGCTCTCAATGGCAGGAGTTCCCAACTCACTAGGATTGAGGTCATGTTACCTATGGTCATCCTAGTTAAATGAAGTCTCTGTCATGAACGGTGTTATATAACAAGACATTAACACTTCGTGGGCAGGTCTTATACAAACTCTTTGTATAGGACGCCCCCGCTCGCATGTCCCCTACACGAATGATCATGATCAAACTATCTGTGACAAGTCACAACACTTGTAACTATGCCACAAAGCGGGCCGCATCTGTAGCGTTACAAGGATAAGGTTTCTCTCTTATATCCATATACTACAGACCATTTTGGTTATCACTTAAGTCATGACCCACTTGTATGTCACCACATACATGCTTAAGTTACATAAAAACAACAAGGGATTTTAGTTGATTGGTTTGTGGTAAAACAAATAAAACAACCAAATGAACAAAATCAAGAAGTGAAGTATATATCATATATTATACATCACAAGTGTTCGTACAAACTGTTTACAAACTACAGGACACGAGATTTTAGGGCATCAAACTAACAATCTCCCACTTGTCCTAAGGCGAAGTGGGGTGCACAAAAATACGTACAAAACAATAAATTCAAAATTTTAAATTCAAATTAATCTCATTCTAAATTCAAAATTTCTAAGTTTTATCTTCAAATCAAATTAAATTGAGAATGAAACTTGAATTTTTATTTTAAATTAAAATTAGTTATGTTTTATCTCCAAATCTAACTAAATTGGGGGTGAAACTTAAATTCTCATCCTAAATTCAAAATTTTTTAGTTTTACCTCCAAATCAAGTTAAACTAGGGATTGAACTTGAATCATCATTTTAAATCCAAAATCTTTTATCCCTAAAATCAAATTTAAATTGGGGACCAAAGCTCGAAGTTTGTCTTTGTAAAGTTGGTCATATCCCAAATTTTTTTCTTTGAACCAAATTCTTAATTTTTAACCTTCAAATCAAATTAAATTAGGGATGAAACTTGAATTTTCATTTTAAATTCAAAATTTGTAAGTTTTGCCTCTAAATCAAATTAATTTGGGATGAAACTTGAATTTTTCTTTTTGAAAAAAAAAGAGAAAAGAAATTTGAGAATTCCTACGTTTTATCTCTCCAAATCAAATTAAGTTTGAGATAGGGTTGAGATTTTTCTTAAATTTTGGCCGTCCTCTATTACAAATTTTAGTTAAACTTATGCACCAAATTCACGGTTTAATTAAACTGGGAGCATCGAAGTCAAGACCAAATTACTTGCATCTCGATGTCAGCTTTATCTTTTTCGAGATTCATCCACTCACATCTGTGCACAAATCTCGAAAGGGGGCATTTGTTGGAGGAAATTTCGAACCAATCACAGATCGTCATATCATTTATTAAATTAATGACGAAATGCCAAAATCATCAAATTTGGGATCAGTTAAGAGTCGACATGTGTCCCAAATTGAAATTGAAGACGAATTCTAATGACGTCACGTGTTTTCATCACGAACGTCTGGTTGAGTAAAATTAATTTCACCCAATTTGACGTTATAATTTGGGTGTTAGTCCAGTATACCCAAATGTGGGCCTAATTTGGGCCTAAAATACCAAAATAAGCCCAAATCCAATTAATAGGGCCCAAAAGTCAGACCCAAGTCCAATTAATAGGGTCCAAGGGTCAGACCCAAGTCCAATTAATTGGGCCCAAAAACTAGACCTAAGCCCATGAGGCCCATCAGAGAACCCTATAAATAGAAGAGCTTCTCATTCCAATGAGTCAATAATTCTACATTCAGGGAGCCCACACCGAATTCATCAACAAGCAGAAGACTCCCAAGACTCAGACTCCTAAAGAAAAGCTGCACTCCTAGAAGAAGACTCAGACTCCTAAAGAAAAGCTGCACTCCTAGAAGACAGAAGACCCTTGAAGATGAGAACGTTAGGTGCCTATCTTCTTCAAGTCAACCCAAGTACTAGAGATCGAACCATATTGCATCAAATCAACATCAACACCAACACCAACTCAAGTTCAACTCCACGAAATACGTTTATCTGGAAATCTCGTGTGAACCGTATGTTTGTACAGTAGAAATGATAATAAAAATAAAAAAGTAATGAAAAATCCATAATAAATTAGTAGTAGAAACTAACTTTAAGATTTATTGAAATTATATAGACTAAAATAAGGAATTTGAAAGTATAAAAACTAAATGATATTTTAACTAAAAATATATAAACAATTCAATTTCAAAAGAAAAAAAGAAAAAGAAAAAACAACTTTCTCACATGGAAATATTTTATTGGAGAAAATTTTATGGAACAACCTAAACCATACTAATGATTTGTTCATTAACATAGGCTGCAAAAACAGTTGATGTATAATATATAAAGTAATATTTAATGTTATGTGGAGTGCACTTATCTTTATATAGCTTAGATAGTTGTCAAATAAAAATTGTCATATAATAAAATTTTTAAATGATTTTTTAAAGACTTCTTGTTGCTGGTTTATGAACGGGAGCAATGTATACAAGAAAGGGATCGATGTATTCACGATATTCCATATATTCAATTGAAGTAGAAGCTATCGTCTATATATATTGCCCATTCGACTTAATATTTTTCATTGCTCAAAACTCAACACTCTAATAGCTTTGATTCAGCTGCAGAGTTTGAAGAAATGCAGAGAAGATTTAGAGGAATTGAATGTCATAGCAGATACTAAAAAGAGTAGATTCGATTATTGCACAGCCTATTTTTATGCATCCCCTTATATCACTCACACCAAAAAATAACTAAAATATTTAAAAAAGGAATAAGAATAAATTATCATATGACAAGTTGTGATTGGACAACTTGGTAGAATATACAAAGATAAGTGTTGTCCGAAATGCATCTAAGTATTTTTCTATAATAAAATAATGGACAAGGATAGGTGCTGCACTTCAAAAAATAAATTAAAAAAAATATTTTAAAAAAGTGTCACATGGTAATTTTTTATGAGACGGGCAGCACAAAATAGGTAAGTATTTTTGTAAACTAACATAATAGTTTAGAACCTTTGCATAAGGCCAAGCCATCGAGGTAATTGTATGTTGGGAGTTCAATTGCAGAGCATAAACTTGAAGGCGCATAATTCTAAAACAGCAACAGCAAGCAAAGCACAGAAAATGGTGTACATATACCATTTCCTTTCCCTACTCCTCCTAAATAATGCTGAATTTGAGTTTATTATAGACATCAATTCCTCCTCCAGCTTAAGTCGTCGGTGGATAGAGCGATCTCCGGCCTCCAGTATTGATGGATCTATATTATTGGTGTCAGCAGCTTCTTTTTTTATTGTCCAGATTTGTCGATAGACTCGAGCATGCTTTTGAAGAATGAGATTGAGTTGGTGCTCTGTCCGGTAGAGCATGAGCGCTGCGTCAACAAAAAGGTGCATATAAACGAGGCTGCATAAACAACTTAGAGCAAGGATCACCCACCAATTGTTATTGCAGTTGAGGGAGGGAAAATAATTAGACGGCGAATTTGTTTTTTTGGAGATGAAGAAGAAGATACGTTCCCAAATGAAATAAACCACAATTATGGTGTGTAATTTATTATCGTAGTAATTCATTCTTGCTTCTTGCTTCTCGCTCATATCTTTCAGTTCTTTCATTCTCTTCTCCATGTACTCACGATCTTCAACAACTCCCATTGTCGTTCTCATGAAACAACGTGCCAATGGGATATATTTAGTTGTGATATAGGCGAATCGTCGTATATTCTAATATTTATAGACAAAAGAAGCCAATTTATCTTTGTTGACTATCCGATATTTCTCCTCTAAATGTCTTTTTTAATAAATATTTTTTAAAAAGTTTCATCCAATTTTGTATTAAAAACGATTCATTATTTATTATTTTTTCTTTTTAATATTTTTAAAGCGGAATCCAACCCACGTTTTCATACTAAAAAGTTTGTATTTTAGTGAAAAGAAAAAGGATATTGGACAGATTGAATGCGTTTTGGATCTTTCATTGAGAAATAAACATCCTGTTTAAATGAAGAATAGTTCAGGGAAAGTTTGACATTGTATTTTTTTGTAGTCAGGAAAATGAAGGAAAATAGCCCATGGGAAGTTTGACATTGTATTTTGGAAAATGAAGGAAAATAGCCCATGGGAAGTTTGACATTGTATTTTGGAAAATGAAGGAAAATAGCCCATGGGAAGGTTGACATTGTATTTTGGAAAAAAGGCCCATTTTTCAAAAAAAAATGTTTTTTACCCCTTATAGGTAGGAAAAGACCATTATACCCTTCTTTTTTTATGAAAAAGATTCAAAACTCTCCCTCCCTTCATGACCGTTTTCTTGCAACCCTTAAAACTTCTTCAAAACTCCTCACAACTCCTCACATTTGTTCAGTTTTTCATCAATATTTCGATTCATCATCTTCAAGTTTATCCATTCATCTTCATCAAGTAAGTACTTATGCACATTTAGGAGGGTTTTGGTTTTAGATTTTTTGACATTTTACTTTTATGGGTTTTCATGGGGTTTCATAATTTTTTTGATTAAAAAAAACGTGGCATTTTAGAATGATTTTGAGGCCTATTGGAGGTTTATGAGTTGATTTGTACATTAGAAACCATATTTTTTTTTGCTTTAAACTCTGATTTTCGAACTTTGAGCATCTCCAATTTGTTGAAGTCTGGTCGTGCTTCTTTAGATATTGATTGGCGGGCGACCGGGCGGAACAAAACTGTGACCGGGCGGGGGAAGGCTTGATCGAGAAGGGAAAGGAATGGGGTGACCGGGTATGGATTTGGCCGGGAAGGAAAAAGAAAGGAACGGGTGATCGGGAAGGGAAAGGAAAGGGTAACCGGATGAGAAAGGAAAGGTATGGCCGGGTATGGATTTGGCCCGGTCCTAGGCCGGCCTGGATGGGTTCGGGTGAATCGGAAATGTGGCGGAATCGGGTGTGAAAGAGGAGGGACGGTCGGGTATGAGGGTAGCCCAGTCCCAGGACTAGTTGGGTATAGGGCCAGGCGAATTGGGAAACAGGGCTGGACGAGGTGAGAAAGAGGAGGGACAGTTGAGTATGGGTGTGGCATGGTCCCAGGATCGGCCGAGTATAGACCAGATGACTTGGGAAATGAGGTGGGATCGGGCAAGAACGGGTGAAGAGGCGAGTGGTCCAAAAAATAAGCTATTGGATTTTGGCTCGATCCTTGGCCCGGCCGAGCCTGAGGCCGAGCCAAAATCTAGTAGCTTATTTTCTAGACCGGGCGACTGGAGAATGAGGAAGGGGCTGAACCGGGCAATCTTCAAATGTAACTATTGGTTTTTGGCCTGGTCTGGGGTCTGGTCGGGCCAAAAACTAGTAGTTTTTTTTTTTTTTTTTTTTTTTTTTTTTTAAAATTTAAATGTTCTGACGCATTGTTGTGTTGTGTTGACTTATAATTTATGTATTTGATGAAAAATATAGGTTATAATGGAACTAGAAATGAAGGTTCATCCTAATGATCATTTTCCTATAGCCTTTTCATGTTGTTCCCATATAGGAAAGACTATCCCTAAAATTAAGAAAAAAACTAACTCCCACATAATTACTCATGTTTAGACAAACATGTTTTGGTCCTCTCCTTGATACAAACATCATCTTTAATGGACTGGTACTTATCCATTATATTTTTCTTTGAAAGGTAGAGAAACCTAAGAGCGATGTTATTAGTTTTAATCTTATGGGGAATAAGGTATCATTCAACCAAATGGAGTTTGACCTTATTATAGGACTAAAATATCAAACTAGAACTGTGAGGAGAGAAAATTCTTTTGTCAGACTCAGAACTAAGTATCTAAATGACAATGAGGGTATGAAGCCATATGAGTTGGACTCTATTTTTCCAACACTCGAGTTTGCAAACGATGTTGATGCATTAAAAATTGCATTGTTTTATTTTATTGAGTTTGCTATGATGGGTAGAGAGAGGAAAAAAAAACAAATGAATTTTGAAAATTTAGCGATCATAGATGACTGTATAATTACTCTTATGCCCCTTATTAAATTCCCACTTTCAATTTCGACCACCAAACTACCGAATCAATTCACATTCTCCACCTTAATTTATTCACAAAAAATCAATTTATCAAAAATCATTAACAAAAAAATATTCACACAAAAATATCTCCACCACCAATTTTGATTTGTTTACAACCCCACAAAAAGTTATCTTCACCAAATTATTCTAGAACAAAATTCGTTAAGTCTAAAACTTATATTTCACGGAGTTGTAATGTTGTACACTATATAAGAATGTATGTATTCAATAGTTCGATAATTTATGAATGGACCACTGGGCGTACAAAAAACTAAGCATTCTATTTTTTGGCCCGGTGTTGTACCCGGCCAGGTGGACCACTGGGCCAATTTTTTTTAGTTTCTTTTTTTATTTTACTTTTTTCTTTAACTACATTACATTAATACACTTTTGTTATAAATTGTAGGAAAATGCCTCGTGTTTGGATTTGTTTCATTGACATTTGGAATGAAAGGGAAAAGGAATATGATGGAGAAGAGTTGTGGGGGTGTGACATTGAGGTCGACACGACCTATAATGAATTCCTAACTGATGTTTATAGGATAAGCGGAATAATCTCAGATGAGTATAATCTTGTTATAAGATGTATACTTCAATTGAGATCCAAAGCCTCTGTGTTTATAATTTGGAATGATGAAGATTTACACACATTCCTTAAATGGGAAGAAGTCTCAGTAATACCTCTTTACGTATCCACACTTCCAAAGGGTTTAAGTAATCAAGGATTTCATCCAAAAAATTCACATATCCGACGAACTGAAGAAATCCCTTCAACATCTGGGCTAGTACATTGCAAGATGGAGCCGGATAGTCCAGTTCCCCCCACATATTTTAACCCATAACTTACTTGATCGCCTAGTAATTTTGTGACTCATAAATTAGAGGATGATGTAGACCAAGATCAATATTTCAATGATTGGTCTTGGAGGAGAAGGATGATGGAGAGGAACCCAAGATTAATACCCACCATACACTGCATGGAGAAGAACGAACAATCGAAGACTATGAAGGCTTTTCACATGCAATGACTTGTCACATCCATCTAGTAGCACAATCGTCATGCCAGGTCAGTCTTATTCTTCTGAAGATGTGTAAGTTGGTGACATATTTATATCTAAGAAGAATTTAAAGATGCGGTTATCTATGTTAGCAATTAGAGGTAACTTTCATTTTAGGGTGAAGAATTCAAACACAACATTATACAAGTGAATTTCGTCAAGTCCACAGGTGTTCTAGATGTAGGCAAAGAGGTCACAACAAAACGACACGCAATCAACCTTTCAATACTTTCGAGTGATATATGGATTTTTTTATTACTAATTATGTTGCACATCTTTATGGATTTTTGTGCATTTGGATGATTTTTGTATGATTTTTTGCATGAGCGGTGGGCTGGAAATTGGTATTATTTTATGATTTTTTGCATGATCCCAACCAGGAATTGACGCCTATTTGTATGGGCCTGTCCGGGAATTGATATTATTTTCAGATTTTTTTCATGAGCCCGGTCGGGAATTGGCGCCTATTTGCATGGGCCTGACCGAGAATTAGTATTATTTTCAGATTTTTTGCATGAACCCGATCGGGAATTGGTATTATTTGCATGGGTCTGACCGGGAATTAGTATTATTTTCAGATTTTTTTGCATGAGCCGGACCAGGAAGTGGTATTATTTGCATTGGCCCGGTCGAAAATTAGTATTGTTTTATAATTTTTTGCATGAGCTCCACTGGGAATTGGTATTATCTGCATGGGCCCGACCGGGAATTGGTATTATTTCATGATTTTTTGCATGAGTCTGATCGCGAATTGGTGCCTATTTGCATGAGCCTGACCGGAAATTGGTATTATTTCATGATTTTTTGCATGAACCCATTCGGGAATTGGCGCCTATTTGTATGAGCCCTATATACTTTGATGATTTTCTGATATATTCTTACCATTAATTATAAAAACAATCTAAGTCAACTATAAATTTTCATTCATCACTTCAATTACTAATTATAAAAAGTTTACGAACCTCTAAAACAATACTCTATTTGCCCAAATCTGAATGACATATTGTCTACAAAAATATGTCATTCTATATTGTGTTAAGGTGTCTATTTTGGACCCAGTTACATCATATTAAAAAAAATTACATGTGAAAATACCACAATCACCACTCTCATGTTATTGAGGCACGAAAGCATCTCAGCATAGAGTCCATTGATCCACTAGAAGATTATGAGGCTCCATTACCGCACAAGCAAGAAGTAAATTGAGAAAGTTTTTGCACACTGATCTCATTTCACGTTCCAAGTCTGCATTTGAATGTAATCCAATCAATGAATCGAACACGATCAATTCTCTAACCTAGAAGTCCACACAAACAAGCACCCAATGCATCCCAGAGAGGTTGAAAGGCATGTAAACAGCATTGACGTTGCTCCAAGGTACATCGTAGTCAGTGTGTTTACCATTGACATACTTTAATACGTTAGTCGCCTTACTCCAATCGATAGTATGTCGATTTTGTCTTAGAAAGTTCTAAAGCAATGAGAAAATCAGACAACGTTGATTGCATGAACCTGTGGAATAATGTATATAACGTACCGTTACTACAATGTCGATATGGTAAATTTTCAACAACACAAGTCCGGTTGGGCTTATAGTTTCGTTTTTATGAACATAAATAATGTGTCTATTACCTGCATGACAATGTTGAGTGTTTAATTAAATAGAGACACATGTATACACAGGACAATCTTCATTAAAAGTTATATACCTTGTCAGTCATCCATTCGGACGACGTTATTCGACAACCTACACAATAAATAATGGCTACACTATTGTTAATAAGAATAGTGTTATTCGATCAACCTACACAATTAATAAAGTCTTGTGAACTTATAGATGATGGCTACACTCTATGTCAATTATAGTGCTATACGAATCAAAGAAATAATAAAATTTCAATTATTATTCAGAATTACAACAAAAAACTTACCTATATACTAAATAGAAAGACAATGACGATAAGAACAAACAACAAGGATCATGACGATATATCCTAACTTCTCAACGACAATATTACATAATAATATTGATCATTAACTTCTCAACGAGGTCATACTTCGTCCTTCCACCCATCAATGCCCGACTCTTGATCTATAACATCGTCACCTGGAACCATAGGTACCATATCACCACCTATAGCACCTACAGCTCCATAAGAATGACAATCCCTATCACTATCGTTTGTCACAGCATGATCACACGTACCTCCATGGTCCCTATCAGCATGATCACTCGTACCTTCAATAGGCCTCAAAATCATTCTAAAATGCAATATTTTTAAACAAATAAATAAAAAAGATTATGAAATCCCATGAAAACCCATAAAATCAAAATACCAAAAAATCCAAAACCAAAAGCTTCTTAAAATGTGCATAAATACTTACTTGGCGAAGATGAACTGATGAATTGAAGATGATGAACTGAAATATTGATGAAAAACTGAAAGAATGTGAGGAGTTGTGGGGAGTTTTGAAAGAAATTTTAAAGGTTGCAAGAAAACGGTCATGGAGGGAGGGAGGGAGGGTTTTGAATCATTTTCCTAAAAAAAATGGGTAATGTTCTTTTCCTACCTATATGGGGTCAAAATTACATTCTTTCTAAAAGAATAATGTTTTCCAAAATAAAACCCCAAATGAACCATTTTCCCCAATTTTCCAATAGACAACACCCTCCTACCATACAGTATGGTCCATACTCCTTATTTTGACACCCTAACACCTAAAAATTTTGAAACACTATTTGAAATGAATGAAAAAAAAAAGGATTTTATGAAAAATTTAGAAAATTTATAGGGACATGTTTGGAGCTCTGACGTGGTGAGACGGGTGTCAGTGCTGGAGTCGTCCAAACTCCAAGTCCATTGGATAGTCTGGAAAGCGGGCTTTTGAGGAGTCGTTATCCTTCCCAAATGACTCCTTTGTTGTTGGTGGTGTGACGGGACTTGATGGGTCAGAATTGGAAAGATCCCTGAAAGGATTAGATGGATTTTATCAAAAAGATAAAATTGACCAATTTAATCCCTAATATATTAATTAGGTATTTTTATATTATTTAAAAGTAAGAGTAAATTATAAAAATAGAAGTCATCTATATCTCCTCTCTCTTCACTTCAAAAACGCTGAAAGTGAGGAGAGAGAATGGGAGAACGTGGAAATGAGGATAAATCACTTTTATATTTTTATAATTTAAAAATTATGCTACTTAGTAAGCAACACTTCATCACCGCCAAGAAATCTGCTGCACGTTTTCCTCTGAAATTTCCCAAATTCGCAGCCTAAAAACAAACCGGGCCAAATATAGCAATCACCATCACAATATTAATACATATATTACTATAGCGTGATTTGTCGACTAATTTTTTTTATTAAAACTAATAATAAATCCAATGCTTATCCAACCGAGCTTACATATTTAGTTAATGTTTTTGGTTTTTTCTATATATATATATTTTTATAATTGTGTCTTTGTTTTCAGTTTTAAAAAAAATCTAAATACATTTTCACGACGGATTCTTTTAATTTCATTCTTTTATAAAATTAAGATCTAACTGCTTTTACAATCATTTTATAAAGATTTAAAAATATTTCTATATTTGTATGTGTATACTAGAAAATTAAAATGAAATTAAGTTTTTCGAATTTTTTTCAAGTGTACTAAAATTAAAATATTATATATTTTATTAAAAATCAAAAATCAAAATATAATGTTTGATGAACAAAAATATATATCTTAGAAATACCAATATGAAAGGTTCAAAATTCAAGTATATATAAATTAGAAATATGGACCTTTTTAAATATAAAAAAAAATATTTAAAAATATTTAAACTTTATAGAAGAAAATATGGATAATGAAAGGTTTAAAATTCAAGTTAACAATGTGTTTCTCAAGATATGATCTCAATTGAAGAAAAACAAAGCCCTCCTATACCACGGACCACTCTCTGGATATTGTCAAATACCAATTCCTGTGAAGGAAAAAATAGAGTCTTTAAATCAAGCAATGAACAACTTCATAACATGGCCTTGTGAACTTGTAATTATAGTTAACGAGGAAAAAATATGCCTCTTTTCAGTATATGAGTTTCGTTATTTATTACTTTTTGTACTTTGAATTTTTGTAACTTTGGTTATGGTAGAACCATTCAACAATTAAGAGTGTTGGCCACTCCTTCAAATATACGGATATCAATGGCACCATCAAACTCTACAACGGACGTGTCATACACAATATGAACAATGTAGACATGATCCGTATCAATTTGAACGAGCATATATTTGGAAGAGGCAAATTTATTTATTTAGGCCACGATGATCTGATCCAATATCGCAATATGGTTGAAATTGGTTATATGTGTATTTTGACATACATTGCGTAAGTATTACTCATCTTGATTCACAATCTTCATGTATATTTTGTTTCATGTTTAAATAATAACTTTTACTTTGTTTAGGTATCTTTGGGATGAATGTGGTCGTGATATTACCTAGAAGGTTTTGATAATTGATCAAACAAAAATATCGTCACATGTGAAGTCTCTAGATTTTCGATCTAGAAATTTAGCCAATCAGCTAGAATTGGCTTATTTGGACCAATTAGTTCTTATTCAATATAACACAGGGTAAGTAAATACAAGTTCTTTAGTTATTTTTAATTTGCATTATACGCGAACTAATATTTCAAAATTGTTACTTATTATAGTTATCATTGGATATTGATTGTAATCAATCTACAAGAAAATTGTGTTTATGTATTGGACTCTATTCGAAGTAAGGTTCAAGAGGATTTTCATGGAGTTATAAATATCTAAGTGTAACTGAACTTTCTTAGCTCTTAATTCAAGTATTTATGTTTAACTAATGTTTTTAAACTATTTAGTGGATTGAAAACATGGCAAGCCAAACATGATCTTCAACACCATCGGTCTTCTCCAAAATGGCCTATAAAGGTAAATCTGCATTCATTTTTAACAATTTATTTTCATTCAAACATAAGAATAATTGTTTTCAACTTCTTCATATGCAATGCCCCCGTCAATTAGATTTTGTAGGATGCAGGTACTATATGCAAAAGTATATACACGAAATAGTACATAATCCTATTACTCCCATTACTAGCCTCGTATATAAATTATTATTATTATTTTTTTATATACTAGCTTTAATTTAATAAATGATGTAAACTTATGTTGAGTTTATCTTTTTATCTTTTTTTTTTTTTTTTTTGTAGTTCAATACAAAAATGCATATACCCAAGGAGAGATTGACGTAATTCAAACCCAATGGGTAAGCTTTGTTGGCCATTTTGTGTAAGGATGTACTTCTTATTTTTTTTGCCACAATAGAATGTAAATGCTAGCTTAGAATGAATCTTGACGAGTTTTGAGTAAATTATGCAAGTTTAGAATGAATCTGAAGTACTAATAATTGGTTTGTGGATAAACGAATTGTTATCTAACTATGATTTGTTTATTGGAAGATTTATGTATAATTTTTTTGTTTATGGGTATTTGGTGTAAGTATTCATGGAAGTACTAATTGATATTTGTGAATGAGAGAAATGATTATTAATATTATAGAGGTGGTTGATATTTCTGATTGTAATTTTGGAGTGGTGGATGGTTCCATATGAGTGTTGGATATGATAATAATAATTATTGTTCTATGAAAGTGTGTCATCGATATACAAATGTTGGTTAGTGTGTTTATTTCATATTTGATGAGTACTTATAGAATGAATTGGAAATATTAATTCTTGTTTGTAGATAAATTATTATAGAAGTGTGCTTCATTACAAGTAACTTTGTATTTAGTTTTGTGGTAGAGGTATTGTTCGGTCTACTGCTATATTTTAGGTTTGAGTTAAAACAGACATGGATTTTGGGCTTCAATGTCGTTTTAAAACCGACATTAAAGAGCTTTGATGTTGGTTGACAACCGACACTAAAGGGCTTTAATGTCGGTTGACAACCGACATTAAAGATAGTGTTATAAAATGTCTTTAATATTGGTTTTAAACCTGGAGAGGGTGTACAATGTCGGTTTAAAATAGACATTAAAGACAACCGACATTAAAGATCTTTTATTATAATATCGTTAGTGTCGGTTTTAAACTGACATTAAAGTCCAAAATTCTTATAATGTATTTAATGAGAATCAATATACATATATGTAAAACGTTATTGGTTGAGAGGAGGGCACATGTCTCTTGATCCCTTCATAGATTCACCGCTTTCATTTAAAAGTTTTTTTTTTTTTAATGTTGTATTTACTTCATAAATCTTAATTACAAGGTCTTACAACATCGACAATATTAATAGACAATTTGGTTGGAAAAAGAAAAAGCATAACAAAATATGAGGGAAATTAAAAAAAGAAAAACGAAATAAGATAAAAAGTTAATGAGCGGGAGGAAAGAAATAACAAACATGAACTCCTTTAAAAAAAAAAAAAAAAAAGTCAATGTTCTAACCCATCTTAAGGGCAATAGTTAAAAAAAAATATAAAAAAAATCCCCAATAACGACAAATTTTCTGCCCCTTTTCGCCAACATTTATTACAACTGAATATTGAAAGCTCACATGTGATTTATAAAAATGAGACAGAAAAATCAAAGATAATACAAATTGGGTGCTGATGTTCATCTAATTAAACACAGGGCAGCAACATAAATAATAAGAACCAAAACTATTGACAATGAACATTGACTTGCAATCTCAAAGGGCTGAATATGAATGGTCAAGAGAGATCGGTATCAACTACATTCATCATAACCATAATCTTGTTTGTAGTTGTCTGTTTCTTCCATACTTTCATAATAGAGACCAGAACCATATGTTCCATCACCATCATCTTGTTTGTACTCTCTACATTCAAATTCTTTTAGTTGTATATCGTTTCCGAAAATAGGAATTGGCTCATGGAAAATCCTCCATTATTTTCTCTTTTTTATTTTTTTTTATTACAACTATGGGATGGAGAATTGAATCTCTAGATATGAAGATTATGCCAATATCATCGAGCAAAGCTCACTTTTGGCACTATCTTTACAAGGTAATCTAAAACAGGATAATTAGTGGTACCGTAACGAGTCATATTTTAAGGGAAGATGGATAGATGCAATTTTAATTCAATAAGAATACTTGTTATACTATATATTGAAGCCACATATTGATTACATGGAGTCCTGAATTAAAAGAAGGATATAGGAACTTTAAGTACAAGTAATTTTTTACCTTGTATCCTTTTGTATTATGTCCATACTTCAAATGCCCAAAAAAAGGTTTGACATGCAAACAAATTCATGGGTTCTACCTATTATTGTGCAACTCATTCCAATCATGCATATATATATATATATATAAATATATATTCTTAATTACCACGTGTCAAACTATGGTGGATTGCAATAAAAAGAGATGAATCTAGATATTTTTTACACCGAAAAGAATACGCAAATCCAAGTAAGCTATAGTCAACTGATGATAATATGTCAGTAATCTAAGCAATATATATATCCAAAATATATATGATAGAACCCAAATATATAAAGATATAATTGGTGATCAAAATACAAAATAAACCAAGTAATTTGAGAAATTTGTACCCTCCCAATCTTGAAATAACACTCAAACCCCTAATTCACTCACTACAATATTGCCTATCTTCTCAATTCCCCTCCCCTCTTTTTATAACTAACTTCCCTAATAAATTCCCTAACTAATTACTAAATATCCCTGATATTCATCTAATACCAATCCTTTCAATATCCTAACACATTTAGATAATCAAAGTAATTGAAGAATGTTTACATACACATGACCCAACAAAATTCTCAAAACTGTCAAATATAGGTAATTGGCCATGAGTTTCTCTTCCTCTATTCTTTCACTTTAAGTCCCCCCCCAGAAGAAGAACAAGAAAAACAATTTAACATTGTAGCCATACAATATACTTTTACTCAAACTATTCAAACTAAGATTCTTCATTAAAACCAATTATCTTATCTCCATGTCTGTTGGTGTGATCCATTCTACAAAATAAGTGGCACATAACAAATTAGTGTCATACAAATAAATACATAATTTTTCGCTCTCATATACTTTTGGCTTTAGTTCATTTTGTCCCTACACTTATAAAATGTTCTTTTTGGTCCTTGAACGTATAAATGTGACCAGTTTGATCTCTTGAAAATAAAATGAAAATGAAAATGAAGGAAACAAAATCGTCACTTTTTAAAAGTACAAGGACCAAAATGAACTAAAGTTAAAAGTACAAGATCAAAATGCTAGGACCAAAATCAACCAAACTAAAAGTAGAGAGACCAAAATGAATCGAAACCAAAAGTATAGGGACGGAAGTAATTTTTCATTAAAAATATAAACTCATTACCATCGTTCAACTCTTGAAACTAAAGCTTATCAGTATTTTCAGAGGAAAGCCAATTTGTCAAACAAATGACAACCTCAGGTGTGTTTGGAGATAAAATGCTATGGTATAAATCAAGCACCCGATCTCCGATGCTAAACGCCGGTTCAAGGGTGTTCGTTGAGATGGGAATGGCGAATATGTCCTCCGCAATTTTTCCAAGGATTTTGTAGTTTGAAGAATTCATTCTCCACCAATCTAATATATCAAACTTTACATCATGATCCGGCTCGCAACGGTCAGATAAATACCGATCTACTTCGGGTTTCTCATTAGCCTTTAAGTGCAAATCAAAGCTTGTATATAGGGTCAAGTACATTGGAAACATACAAGAAAATATGAAAATTTGTCGTTTCATTCATCTCCCAAAATGATTCATACTTCATTTTCATATGTCTTGCAACATTAGCCAGGAGAGAACTATCAGATCTTGAATATTTCTCAATTTTATCACTACTACAGAAATTGAATTACCTGACATTTTTCTAACGTTAAGTAAAGGGTATATATACTTAACACTTATAAAAGTGTCAACTATTCGAGTGTCAAGTATAGTGTGATAACTTGACTCCCAAAAAAACGTCAAGACAAATGTTTCTTGATACAATTTTCGTGTGAAAAAAAATAATACACTTGACATTGGTGGTATATCAAGTTTATTGATTCTTGATATTGATTACGTATCATATATGATAACTCTTTGATGTTTTTTATGTGTCAAGTATATGCCTTTTTGTTTTCAAATTAAATACCCCAATCAATATTCTCATTTTCTGCCTTGTATTCCAATAATACAATTACATCAACTAAATAAACATTATACATTTAAGATCTATCAATTCAATATATTCACTAAAAATCCATATGTTCAACTATGATCTTTCATATCAACACTCATCACAAATTACAACAATATTTCTCTTTCACATGTATATGCACAAAATAAAATCTCAACTATTGTTTTTGTATACAAAACTCAACTTTCAACAAAAACAAAAGTGACAAATTATTTAATAAATAACCTCTAAACAAAGTACATTATTTAAATACACTGAACTTTGAAGTCTAAAGATCGATAACTAAGGGTCAGGAAAACCATGTTTAAGCAAGTCAACCTGAAAAATAGAATAAAGGACGATAACATCAAATTTCAAAATATATAAATAAGTGTTAAGATACAACAACGACAAAAAGTCAAGCACATGCTAAAATTTAAAATAGAAGAATGTAGATACCTTTCCCCTAACTTTCACAACTTTCACAAAAAATAGAGAATATTGGAAGCCCAATCTTATCCACAAGCAATAAAAAATTTCTTCAAAATTTCATTCACCAAAATAACCAACTAACTCCAAATAGATTACCCAAAGTGTGGCTTGATTCGAATGTCACTTCAAAACTACAACAAAGTAATCCAACCTACGAAAAGTTCAATAATAATGGTTACAAAACACAAATTCCAGCAACTATGTCAAAATTCCAAAAGAGTTTCAAGGCCTTAATACTTATCAAAACGTCCAAACATCGTTAACTTTGTTGGACAGTGACTCCAATCCCTTGAAATCTTTGAATTGAACATCAAAAATTGAAAATAACTCAATTATTAGACCAATACTTCAATGGGTAATAAAAAACTATTAATACTAACCTCCAAACTTACCAAAACCTTGTCAAGATTGGTCTCAAACTTATTGGACAACAACTCAACTCCTTCCAACACTTCAAAATCAATATCATCATCAAACATTCAAACAAGCAAATCATTACAAAAGATGCTACATTAAAACCCAAATCACAAATTCATTCAAATACATCCAAAATACTTACCCGAAGTGTTTTCTCAAATCGATATTTCACTCGAGCCTCGACCAACTTTCCTGAAAAGAAAACAAAAGAGGAACAAGAACACTCATACACTGATTTATTTGTCCAATCTGAATATACATCAAACCAATGTTTAATAACAAGTTACTAAAAGTTACCAAAATTTGCCAAAGTTAAAACCTTGCAACCCCGCACAACACGCTTCCAATCTTCAAACTCCGCTACAACCTTAATATAGGACCCAAACATAATGGGTTTTTATCAGAATAACCCAAAATCAAACAATAATCAAGATTATGCATATAAACCCACAAAATTACCAAACCTTACCCAAAACAAGGATTGGGGGCGTTCGACTACAGATCTGGGTGGGGCTGAAGCGAAGGAAGCAACGGAAGCGTTCGGCTACAGATCTGAACGCAGCTGAAGCGACGGAAGCGGTTGGGGGCATTCGGCTACAAATTTGGGCAGGGCTAAAGACTCGCGAACGACGTGCATAACTGGCGTTACTGAGCGGACATCGAGGGAGCTGAGTAGACGACGAGGGAGAGGGCTAGTGCAACTGAGCAGACGACAGAATGAAAAACTCAATAACGACACTAAAAAGTATGACGATGGAGGGAGAGGGCTCTCGGGCGCACAAGAAAAGAAAAAAAATGGAGGGAAGGGGAAGGTCATGAGTGAAATGGTGAAGGAGGAGAGAAAAAGTTTTTAATTTGAGAGAGAAATGAAAATGGGAAAGGGAAATATTATTTTATTTGATAATTTTGGTAGGAGGAAAACCAAATTTGAGAGGAAAATGAAAATGGGAGAGGGAGGGAAACAAAAAATAAAGATTAAAAAAAATATATACTTTTTATATTTGACTTGAAAAAGTACAACTATCAAGTAATGTAGATTTTGTAGTAGTGCGATCGCTTAAAGTTTCTACACGATCGCTGAGTAACACTAGACGATTGCCCATAAAGACCCCGCGATCGCTTACCCGGAACTACACGATCGCTTACCAGTTTCTATACGATTGCCTACCAAATGCTATACGATCATCTACCAATTGCTACACGATCGCTGAGCTCTGTTACACGATCGCTTAGCTCTGCTACACGATCGCTGAGTAACACTAGACGATTACCCATAAACACCCCACGATCACTTACCCAGAACTACAGATCGCTTACAAAAAATTACACGATCGCTTACCAGTTTCTATACGATCGCCTACCAAATGTTATACGATCGCCTACCAAAAGCTACACGATCGCTGAGTAACATTAGACGATCACCTACAAACACCCCGCAATCGCTTACTTGGAACTACATGATCGCTTACAAAACATTACATGATCGTTTACCAGTTTCTATACGATCGCCTATCAAATGCTATACGATTGCCTACCAAATGCTACACGATCACTAAGCTCTACTACACGATCACTTAGCTCTACTACACGATCGCTTAGCTTTACTACACGTTTTTCGAGTAACACTAGACGATCGCCCACAAACACCCCGCAATCGCTTACCCGGAACTACATGATCGTTTACAAAACATTACACGATCGCTTACCATTTTCTATACAATCGCCTACCAAATGCTATACGATCATTGAGTTCTGCTACACGATCACTTAGCTCTTTCTTTCTTGATATGGACATAATTAGAGGCCTATCAAATATCTGAAATATACCATCAATCTCTGCTTTTTTTAACCCTTTTACTTGACACAAAAAAAATGTCAGGTAAGAGCTTCTTATACTTGACACGTGAAACGTATCAAGTAAGACCTTATATTACTTGACACGAAAATCGTGTCAAGTAAAGGTTCGCATGAAAATATCCGAAACATTCCATCAATCTCCGCTTTTTTAACCCTTTTACTTGACATTTTTTTTGTCCAAAATCATATTACTTGACGTTTTTTCTACAGAAATGTCAAGTAATTAAAAACTACAAGTGTCAAGTAATGTAGATTTTGTATAGTGTATGTTTTATTGTGTAAAGGTTTGGTAAGAGTTTATCTGATTTTATACACAATGATGATCCCCAATCCTAAGTAATACCCCTAAAGGGTTTTCAATAGCTTCACCAAGTCACAAACATTCTCCCAATCTTCACTCAAGGGAAGGTTTTTTTTCAAGCCCAACTCTTCATCTTCAACCGCTAATCTTTCAAAAACTTTTTGAATTTTTAAAACTGTGTCCAAACATGGTGTATGTGGAATTCCATTTATGGGGAATATCTAAACAAAGAGGAATTTTGCATGACATGCTTTCATCCCTTGCAAAAATTTTTAATCCTCATTATCAACTTCATTAACATGATACAAAGCCACAAAAGACTTACTTCGTTTGCTCTTACTTACTGGACTTGATGGATTTGAAAAATGTTTCTTGCCCATGTTTCAATTCTCCTTCACAGTATGGCTAGGATCCATGATTGGCAACATAAATCTGTCCCATAATAAAAGGGATCATTAATAACATGTGAATTATAACTGGTTCATGGACCCACTCTTAGGGTTGATGTCCTAAATCTTGTAGGGTCCTGTAGTTTCTAAACACTTGTATGAACAAACATTCTGTAATTTATAATATATGATATTTTATTCATATTGTCTATGAAATATATGATATTTTAGTTGCATTAACCACAAACCAATAAACAAAGATCCATGGTTATCGTTGTAACTTAAACATGTATGTGGAGACATACAAGTGGATTGTGCTTTAAGTAATAACCTAAATGGTCTGTAGTATATGGATAAGGCTAGGTACCTTATCCTGATGACACTACAAGTATGACCCGTTTTGTAGGTGTTACAAATGTTGTAAAGTGCTACAAATGATCTGATCCTGATCATTCATGTATTAAACATGTGAGCGGAGATATTCTATACAAAGGAGTTTGTATAAGACCGGACCACGAAATGCTTAGTCTCGTTATATAATGCCCTTCATAATTGAGACATTCATTTCACTTGGATGACAATAGGTAACATGACCTTAATCTTGAGTGAGTTGTGAGCTCCTGCCTATGAGGGAGGCCCTTTGATTTGCATGGGTGAGAGTGGCCAGATCGCCGACTCAACAAGCCTATCATTTTGGGAATTCGTCTGATTGAGCAGCTGGGAACTCAGCTACACAATATGAAATTCACTCTTCTCTCGAAGCAGGGGTAAGTAGATAATTGCTCCCTTAAGAACTTATTCTAGGTCTTGAACAATGTGGCGCCACACTCTCTCTTGACTCGAGAGGGGTTCAATCATAGTGGGACTATGATCTATTATTCATTAGAGGAATCAATGACACTTAAGAAGTTAGATGTAACTATAGAGACAAAACGGTAAATTGGCCCAATTGTACTTACGAGCAATTTGTGAAGGGTCATCGTAATGTTGATTAGTTATATCCAATGAACATGGAAATATATCTATAGTGTGAAGAATGCAGCTGTCGATCTTTAGTGGAGTGCCCGACAGTTAACAGATGGTGTATAATGTGATTAAAGAGTTTAGTCAGTTATTCAGATACCGTTGGAGCTTCAAGCTACAGGTCCATAAGATCCCCTTGGTAGCTCAATGGATTTAAGTTGAGAATCAGTTTTTGAGATTAATTTGAAATGTTCAAATTAATAAGAGGAAATTTGATTATATATAATATAATTAAATTAATTCATTTATATATGATATAATTGATAGAATGTATATGATATGTTATTGTTTGATTGGAGAAATAAATATTTGAATATGATTCAAATATATATATGAATAAGATTCATAGTTATTAAATTTAATATAAATATGATTTATATTAAATGCCATAAAATAAAGAAAAGAACTATGGTTTATACATTGTATATATGATGCAATATTAAAAGTACAGATTATAAATATAATATGATAAGTTAATTATCATATTTATTTATATTTATTAATTATTTTATAATTAAATTCTTTTTCTCAATAACCACCCTTATGAAGGATCTCTTATCGAAGAGTTCCATGAGCACGTTCGGATCGCTCTATTCTCACAGTGACCGAAATACAACAATATACAATCAAATGCACAGTTATGCAAACAAATTTTCATTAATGGCATTCTATTAACAACAAAATAACAAGAGAAAGAGTGTCATACCAGTTGAAGACAATCTTCAAACTTCGAAACTTAAAGCAGCGGAACCCTCCACCCGATCAACCAATGCTCAGCAGCAGCGTCGACTATAACAGCATGAACTGTTGGGGTTGATGCCCTAAAGTCTCGTGTCCTGTAGTTTGTAAACAAAATGTATGAACACTTGTGTTGTTAATATATGATATTTACTTCACATCTTGTATTTTGGTCATTCACTTGTTTTATTTGCTTTACCACAAACCAATAAACATAAAATCCCTTGTTATCTGTATGTGACTCAAGCATGTATGTGGTGGCATACAAGTGGATCATGTCTTGAGTGATAACCAAAATGGTCTGTAGTATATAGATATAGAAGGGAAACCTTATCCTGGTAATATTACAGATGCGGCCTGCTTTGTGGAATAGTCATAAGTGTTATGACTTATCACAAATGGTCTGATCCTGATCATTTGTGTTGGGGACATGCGAGCGGGGGTGTCCTATACAAAGAGTTTGTATAAGATTTGACCACGAAGTGTTAACATCTCGTTATATAACACCGTTCATGACAGAGACTTCACTTCATTAGGATGACCATAGGTAACATGACCTCAATCCTGAGTGAGTTGGGAACTTCTGCCATTGAGGGCGGTCCTTTGATTTGTATGGGTGCGGATGGCCAGGTCGCCAATTCAAACCTACCATTTTGGGGATTCTTCTGATTTGGGAGCTGGGAACTCAACTACATAAGATAGAATTCACTCCTTCCCTGAGGCAGGGGTAAGTAGATAGATGACTCCCTAAAGGGCTGATTCCGGGGCTTGAACGATGTGACGCCACACACCTTCTCCTGGCCTGAGAGGTATTCATACATAGTTGGACTATGTTGTATTGTCCATTAGAGGAATTAGTGGTACTTAAGGAGTGAGATGTAACTTCAGGGGCAAAATGGTAAATTGGCTTAGCTGTACTTACGAGCATCTGTGAAGGGTCATTGTACTCATGATTAGTTATATTCGATGGACACAAAAATATATCTGTGGTAAGAAGAGTTCAGTTATTGGTCTTTTGTGGAATGTCTGACAGTTAACGGATGGTGGATCTCGTGGCTAAAGAGTTTAGTCAGCTATTCACGTACCATTGGAGCTTCGAGCCACAAGTCCATTAGGTCGCCTGGGTAAATTGGATAAAGTCGAGAACCAGTATTTGGGTCAATTTGAAATGTTCAAATTGACAAGAGGAAGTTCGATTATATATGATATAATTGGACTGGTTAATTATATATGATATAATTGGCAAATGTATGAGATACATTATTATGGAGGAAATTAGATATAAATATGATTTATATCAAGTAGAGGAGAAAATACTATAGTAGATATGTGATATCAAACTATAGGATATAAATATAATATGATTATATTTATTAATTAATTAATTGGTTAATTATATGATAATTAATCCAAAATTCACGTTTGGACGTGGGTTAGTGGGCAACGTCGGTTATGGTAACCGATGAGTTAAAATGAAAAAAGTTTTTCATTTTTGAATCGTTCAATCGATATCCGTCATTCGCCTAAAAGATTTGGAAAGCGTGCTGGTGTTTTGTAAAACGATCGCTCGAGAGCCTATACGATAGTTGCTCTTCCACTAAACGATCGTCTACCTCACGCTAAACGATCGCACACTATTTCCTACACGATCAGATAGCTTCTCTAAACGATCGTATAGTGTGTCGGTTTTACTAAACGATCGTATACCTTTTCCTAAATGATCGTTCAGTAAATTCTACACGATCGTGTAGCTCCTCCTAGACGATAAGCACTTCTGCTATGCGATAGCATTATTTTCCCTCCCACTTGCTTATTGCCTACACGATTTTTGTTTCCTCTGTCCTCTACCAAATTCACCAAAGCCCACCCTTTGGGTTTTCACTCCGAGAATACCCGGGGCTCATTAGTGGTGGTGTCGTCCTCCGTTGCGATCGTGAGTTCGCGTTGATCGTGCTGCTGCAGTCGACGTTTCCGCCAGGCGTTGGTAGATCACTGAAGGGTTTCCGTTGCATTGGAGTTCCGAGTGTGAAGATTGTCTTCAACTGGTATGAACTCTTCCCTTTGTTATTTTGTTGTCCGTAGCATGCCGATAATTAGATTTATTTGCATAACTATATGTGTTGAATGTATATATTTGTATTTCGGTCACGATGAGATCGAAGCGATCCGAACGCGCTCATGGAACTCATTGTATGAGATCCTTCAATTGGTATCAGAGCCAGGTTCTGATACTCCGATTTCATCTGTTGCAACGAAATAATATTTACATTCATGGTGGGTGCATTTCTATGCTGTTTAATTGTTAAATATGCTATGGATGTGCGGATTAATGGATGTTTTCGGGATGATTAGCCTCGGTTTGATTTAGATCCTTTTACATTTGCGGTTATTTGTAAAGGCCCCTGCATTTTTGGGCATTAATAATCGTTATCAAGTTGTATTCAAAGTTTGTTTTGAAGTTTTGAGTCGTTCGTCAAAGTTCTGGGCAAGGTTGCGACTCTTCGAGGAAGGAGGCGATCTAGGGTTGATCGCATCGTGCAGAAGATGTTCTACGCGATCGCTGTTGATCGCATCGTAAAGATGAAGGAGTACGCGATCGTATGAACGCATCGGTTAAACGATGGGGTATGCGATCAAGAGTTGATCGTATCGTGTTGACGATCGGGTACGCTATCACTGAGTATCATTTAAATGCGCGCGCTAGACGATCGTTTAGGTCAGCAAGCTTCATCGCTTAGTAACTGACTAAACGATCGCTTAGTAACGCGAGGTAAATCATTTACCTGTCGTTACGTTACACGATCACATAGACGATTAGGCTTCGCAGCCTCGTCGTCTACGCGATCGTTTACTAATGCTTTTATCGTTTAGTGCGCGCTGAACGATTGTCTACCTACTAGAGTTTGCTACATGATGAAGACCTCCTGGCGGTTCAATACCTGGTTTGCCTGTGAACCGGTTTGCTCGATGAAAAATGTAATAGATAGGATTTTTTCATTCTGAATTTTTTAAAGGCTCATCCTAATCCATTAATCCTTTGATTATTACATGCGATGTATGTCTTTATATGTCATATGGTATGCACATATAGTAAATCCCACCTTAGCTTATGCAATGGTCATGCATCATCTCTTTATTATAATTGTTATAATTTAGATAAGCATGATTTTAATTATGTAAGAGCATGCTCATGCATCATATAATATAAGAGTTATATTTATGCATGCATTAAAAGTATTGACATGCATCATCTTTATATTATAATTGTTATAGTATAAGGGTGAATGATAGCATGTTTTCTTGGATTTTACGCGTTATATAAAAGTTATATATAGTAATGACCGGACATTGCATGAAGCATGACACATAGGTTACTTTATAAATGTTATAAATGCCTCGTTGTGCGAAATGGTTTTAGTTGTTTATTTTTAAAAGTTAAAGAGAAATTAGAACTAAAAGAAAAAAAAAAAGACATGCATGCTCACTTAGGTTTAATTCATGGTTTTAAAGTGTTTAGAACTTGGATCACATAAACCTAAGATCACGGTTCTAATACGATTAGCAACCTTAAGGCTTTAATCTTTTAATCAGTTTAATAGGATTAAATTGACTAATAAAAGGTTAAAGTGTAGTAAATCTATCTATAAAGGACCTTTTGTCTAAGGCGGGTTTTGTCTAGGCTGGGGTATTTAAGTTGACAGAAACGTAACACCCCTACCTAGGAACTTACCTAGAAAGGTGAATTAGATAGATTTGATGCATGCATACAAGTAAAGGACAATCCATTAAAGTGTTTAAATGTGACTACTTGAACTTGTTCATGTTTCATAGACAAACGTTGTTTATGAGTAGAGTTTAAAAAGACGACTTAGACTAAAATCAGTAGCCGGATTGTCTAGGTTAATGGATCCTTAGGTAGAACATTCAGTGGGAGGTACTTGGGGCATAAGATGCTTCACTTAAACCTTTCACGTTTCTCCTAAATAGTCCACACCGTGAGATCTATCCTCGGCCTCATGGCACCTTTGGCGTGTCCCCCCAACGGATGGTGTTCGAGTAGGTCAATATCAAGGTGGATGGAG